>NC_133381.1:712062-768135 GCF_049309525.1 Garra rufa | reverse complement strand
AAATATTATATAGATCATGTTCCATGAAGGTATTTTCTAAATTTCCTACCATAAATATATCAAATTTTACATTTTGATTAGTAATATGCATTACTAAGAACTTCATTTGGACAACTTTAAAGGCTATTTTCTCAATCTTTAGATTTTTTTGCACCCTCAGATTGCAGATTTTCAAATAGTTGTATTAATTATTAATTGCTACTTGTTACAGAATGTTTAGAGAATATTTGAAAGTAACATTCAAATATTTAAAAACATTCAAACCATGTACCGTAAATATATCAATACTTAATTTCTGATTAGTAATATGCATTGCTAAGAACTTCATTTGGACAACTTTAAAGGAGATTTTCTCGATCTTTCGATTTTTTGCACCCTCATCCAGATTTTTGAATAGTTGCATTAATTGCTACTTGTGACAGAGCATTCCGAGAACATTTGAAAGTAACATTTAAATATTTAAATCTATTCAAACTTTGAAAGTAGCATGGGTATAATTGTAACAATAGCCACAAATACATTGAATGAGTCAAAATTATCTCTGTTTTTTGTTTTATGCCAAAAATCATTAGGATATTAAGTAAAGATCATGTTCCATGAAGATTTTTTGTAAACTTACTACCATAAATATATCAAAACTTAATTTTTGATTAGTAATATGCATTGCTAAGAACTTCATTTGGACAACTTTAAAGGAGATTTTCTCATATTTAGATTTTTTGCACCTCAGATTCCAGATTTTCGAATAGTTGTATTAATTGCTACTTGTTACAGAACATTCTGAAAACATTTGAAAGTAACATTTAAATAGTCAAAAACATTCAGACTGTTGCATGTGTGACTCTGGAGCACAACACCAGTCTTAAGTAACACAGGTTTATTTGTATCAATAGCCAAAAATACATTGTATGGGTCAAAATGATCGATTTTATGCCAAAAATCATTAGCATATTAAGTAAGATCATGTTCTACAAAGATATTTTGTAAATTTCCTACTGTAAATATATCATAACTTAATTTTTGATGAGTAATATGCATTGCTAAGAACTTCATTTGGACAACTTTAAAGGCTATTTTCTCAGTCTTTAGATTTTTTGCACCCTCATCCAGATTTTCGAATAGTTGTATTAATTGCTACTTGTTACAGAACATTCCGAAAACATTTGAAAGTAACATTTAAATATTTGAAAAACATTCAAACCATGTTGTACCGTAAATATAACAAAACTGGACAACTTTAAAGGTGATTTTCTCGATATTTAGATTTTTTCGCACCCTCAGATTTCAGATTTTCTAATAGCATTTCAGCCAAATATTGTCACAATTTCAAAACATTGACCCTTATGACTACTTTTGTGGTCCAGGGTCACAAATGTAAGAATGAATGAATGAATAAATAAATAAAACAGATTATTTTTTATTTTAATATTAAAAAAAAAATATATAGTTTAATATAGTTAATAATTTCTGTATAAATTAAATGTACATATAATCACAAAAAATATATATACAAATAAATAATTAAATATATTGTTATTAATATCAGCATATTAGAATGATTTCTGAAGGATCATGATAGTACTGAAGTAATGATGCTGAAAATGTAAATTACATTTTAATGTATGTTAATTATTAATTGTTATTACATCGTAGAAACTTCTTTAAAAAACATAAAAAATCTTACTGATCCTAAACTTTTGAACGGTAGTGTACATATAATTAAAAATAAATTAAATACAATTTTAATTAAATAATAAAATATATTAGCATTCATTAATATTAAAAATAATATAAAATAAAAAAGGAAAATGAATAAAAAAACATAATTTAACTTTTATTAACAGTTTGTATCGTACCTCTCAAAACTTATTTGCACATATTATCTTTATCATACAGTAACAATTTCTAAATAAAATAAATTTACAAATAATGAAAAATAAATACAAAAATTTAAAAAATAAAATATATGAATTAAAATTAATAATAAAAACTACAGCTTGTCTATGACTTTATAAGAAATCAATTAGTGAATAAACGTGACATTTTCAAATCAATATTAATGAGAGCAGTGATCCATGTGAAAGTAAACGTGTCTTCTCATAATTAACAGATGGAGATTGTATAAACACACAAAAAATATGCAGTCTTGATGGCAGAGAAATATAACAAGGCACTGGAGCCTGGAATATAATTAATGGCCTTTTGTCTGACTAAAGCATTTCCAGCATTTAATAGGGAATAAGAGATCTTTGTAAATTAAGATGAAATCAGAATATCACCATAATCTGACATTTCAATGCATATTACTGACCAGTTTGTGAATAAATATATGAAAATAATGGTTCTGTTTAATGTAATGAGTGATACATGAAAGAAGAACAAGACTAACTGAAATTATTTTATCACTTCATATTGTTATAGCTAAGCTGATTTCTAAACAATGATGTATTTATTAGCACATTTTAATGTGGTAATTCAACAATATATACAATTCAAAGTACTTTAATGGTATAATTGTGTTTAATACTTAAAACAAGAAAAAGAAAGATCAGATTACAATATCAAATAAAGCAACGGAGAATATAAATAACAGTAATAAAGTGATGAATAAAAACTAAAAGTTAAAATAAAAAACTTGTGTATGTAAATTTAAATAAACATTTATTAAGACATTAAAAAAGAAAAATACTGTAGTAATATATATATAAAATAAAACAGACATTTATTTAGACATAAAATAATAATGTAAATAATATTAAAAATAAAATAAATAAAAATGGTTTGTAATAAATACCTAAATGTATAATAATGAAAAACTATTAAAAAATATCAGAAATACAAAGTAGAAATTGCAAAAAGTTACAGTTTTTAATCTAGCTGTCTTTGTAATGTCTTCCTAGATGTTTAATTTATATTATACAATAAAAAAAATAAATAACAATAAAAATAATATTAAAATATGGTGCTAAGTAATGAATCAAAATAAATGTTAAAATGGCATTTATCAAGACATTAAAAAAGAAAAACACTGTAGTAATACAAATAAAATTAAATAAAAATTTTAATGAAAATTTAATTACATATAATTAATTACATTAAAAATAAAACACACTACATTTAAATGTAATAAAAAACATAAATAACAATAATACACACACACACACACACGCACACACACACACACACACACACACACACACACACACACACATACATACATACATATATATAATAACCCAAATATAAAGTTGAAAATAAAGTTGCAATAAATTACAATTTCTAATCTAGCTGTCTATAATATTGATATAATTGTTTATTTATTTAGCTATCTGTTTTATATAATACACACAAAAAGACAGAAATCAAATGGTGAAATAACAAACAAACAAACAATCATGTGAATGTCATTTTTGTGACTATTCTTTGTACTGTACATCTGCCTAACAGTAATAAACTCTAGTGTAGTGTTTGGCGGGCTCTAGGACCCAGAGGCGACGCTCTCGCTGGACTCTCTCCGCAGGCTGGAGTCTCTCTCTGTGGGGAGTGCAGTGGAGGAGAGGCGAGGACACGCCAGTGCTCATCAAAACACTTTTACCTGTTTTCAGCGGGATTAAAGTAGCAACCGAAGCAGCGAGCTCCTCTACAGCAATGCGCCGGAGCCCTCAGTGAAATCCGTCTGGGTAAAGTGTCTCTCCATTCACTTTGATGGCAATTCTAGAAGCTCTGGCTGCGCTCAGTAGGATGCGGTTATTTCTCTCTGAGAGGCCTAAAATAAAACACTCTAACTGTCAAATGAAACCGCCCCGCACGGGCTGAATGAAGCTACTAGTTTAGCTGCTGGTTAAAGCGGTAATCTCTAGTTTAACTAGCGCGGGAGTGTCTTTATTAATCTCTTTATTGATCTGTCAGTTGTTACTTTGTGTCACTTTAAGCGCGCACGCGCAGGCCCAACGCTACAGTGTTACAATGTTTAAATGTAGCAATTTTCGAATGTTACAATGTTTCTCCCGCCGCTCTCTATACATTCCGACGTGTTTGTGCGTGTAGGAGCCATTCCTGCTGTGTTTACAAACGACATGTGCTGAACACACTGACAGACAGTGGCTCTGGATCTCTGTCTTCCTGTTAATATTTGATCACACTGTAATCTGAGGTGCTCTTGTTTACGTCTAAGAGATTACCATAGTACTACCGTGTTGTTTTGGGGTTGTAATGTAAGATGTCACATGACTGAGGCTGAAGATGCTGACTGTAATAATGAGCTAATGAGTGGATGGATGGATGGCTGACTGTAAACATTCTCTCAAACGCTGCTTTAGGTGATTTGTGGTTCTGTGCTGTGACTTCACCTCATCATGATGGATCTTGTTTACTTCAGGCTTGTTTAGTCTTTGATTCTTGATTGTTTTTGATTATAGGTTATGTGGAGCATTAAATCAGGCCCTTGGGTTGGGTGTACATTACCAGAGTTTACGCACACCTACTCGTTCCGCACGATTTCCACATTTTAGAGTAATGGTGAAGTCATTTAATCGATGAAATCACACAAGTGGAAATATGGGAATGATTTCATGATCCAAACATGTGACACCACTGCAGAAAGTTTGTGCTTTGTACGTTTTCTTCAATTTCCACTTCAAATGGTACATTAAAAAAATTAGTTAATTTTTGTTTTTTGAAAACGAAAAAAAAAAAAAAAAAAATATATATATATATATATATATATATTAAACAAAAAATATGTATACTAAAATATATATATATATATATATATATATATATATTTTTTTTTTTAATTTATTTATGTAATTTAGTATACATATTTACACACACATATTTACAAAATGTGAGGTTTTATTATTCATTTTTGATGTACTATTTATACATTTAATTAAATGTATTATAAACATTTTAAATTATATATATATATATATATATATATATATATATATATATATATATATATATATATATATATATGTATGTATGTATTTATATATGTATTTATTTATTATTGCATATATAGGAAGTTTCTATTTAAAGAAAAAGAAAACAATTTAAAGATTAAACCAAAATACATATACTAAATTATATATCAATTATTTATATATAACACAACATTTAGTGATATCTATTTAAATAGTACATAAATATGAATTTTAGAATTTATTTACTAACATGTTTACAAAATGTAAGTTCTTATTATAAATTTTTGATGTACTATTTATACATTTAAATACATGTATTATAGAGATATTTTAAATAATTTTATGTAATATTTAAATAGAACATAACAGGAATTGTAAAACTTATATATTTACATATTTACTTTGTGGTAATAATAACACAAGGAGAAAATATATTATACATGCATATAGATATTTTAAATCTAAAATTACAAAACCTAATTTTTTATATATATTATAGATAAATTTAACTGGTACTGTATTATTTTTAGGGCTGCAAAACGATTAGTCACGATTAATCGAATCAAAATAAAAGTATATGTTTATATACTATATATGTGTGTATTTATTATGTGCATATATACATACACACACATACATGTACATATTAAGGAAAAATATGTTAGATTTATATGTCAAATATTTATATATTTTTTAAATACATATGCGTGTGTATTTATGTATGTATAATAAATATACACACAGTACAAGCACAAATAGTATGTAAAAACATTTTCATTTTGCATCCCTAATTATTTGTGAACATTTCTAACAGAGCATGTCTGAAACCTAGAACTCATCGTCTTCCTCCATAGTCATGATGCATTAGAGGAAGCCTTTCTGTCATGTGACCTGTGGGCGGATGAGGGATGAAGCTGCTGGAAGATGCTGAGGGAATGTTTTGCATTCTTCTGCGAGACGTCTTTGAGTTCCTTCGGGTCCCGCTGACGCAAATGTGCCACCAGTAACATGCAGAATGTCAAGAATGCAGAAACCCGCCGGGACACAGGCAAGCGTATTGTGCGCGCTAGTGGTCGAATATAGAGCTCCAGACGCAGAGATCACATCATATGACTGGCCTTGTTTTACTCTTGATTGGACAAATCACACTTTTACTCAGTTCTGGGAACTTTAAATTGTAAAGTAGTGTCATCATTTTGACTCTGATACAATACCCGACTAAAATATTTTGATACTAGATACTAGAATGACAAGTAAAGAAAAGAAAAAGTATAGATAATCCAAATGGAGGTTATAGTTATTTTATCTATTAAAACAAGCATTTAATCCCCCTTAAAAAATAACAAAATAATAAATAAAAGAGCCTAGAGGTATGTAGAGATCTTTGCAACTTTGATAAGAGCTAAAAGGATAAAGCCAAATCTTATTTCATGATATAGTCATTTTATCTCACAATAAAAAAATTTTATAGTCAATTTTTGTTATTTTATATACAAACTAAAGGACAAATACAATAAAACAAAGACACAAATGAAATGAATAAGGCCCAAATTCAGTTTTATAATTTTTTTTTTCAAATTCATTTTAATTAATAATCCTTGTTTCCCATTTTTCATTTTCTAGACTCTATTTTAATGGTTACATTTGTTATTTTCTGTAATATTTTAAATATTTTTGTATTTTATATAAAAAAGAATATCAAAAATGAACAAAATGTTAATTTTACGTAAATTTACATTTACATAATAATGCATAAATTTAATACAAATATGTTTTTAAAACAACAAAGTTTTTGTTAAGTTAGATATTTTAAATATTTGCGTATTTTATATAAAATAGTATGTAAAATATCAAAAACTTAAATTTTATATAAACATTTTTAAACACAAATGAAATAAATAGGGCCCTATGAAATTTGTTTTATTTCAAATTCCATTCATTTTTTTTTTCCAAATTTCTTGTTAATTAATAAACCCTTTTTCCCATTTCGAATTTTTCTAGACTCTATTTTAATGGTTAGATTTCTTAATATCTGTAATATATTTTCAATATAAAAAAGAATATCAAAAATGAACAAAATGTTAATTTTATTATATATATATATATATATATATATATATATAATTGTGTATTTACAATTTTCTTGAATTTTCTTATTCCTTAAATGTTGTTTTAGTACTAGTATCATTACATTAAGTAATATTTCTGTCAAGTTAAACCAAACTTTTATTTTTACATAACACATTACTTTCCATAAAAAGTAACTAAGTAACGTAATTAGTTACTTTTTTAGAGAATAACTAAATATTGTAATGCATTACTTTTCCTAAAAAGTAACTAAGTAACGTAATAAGTTACTTTTTAGGGAGTAACTCAATATTGTAATGCATTACTTTTAAAAGTAACTTTCCACAACACTAATCGTGATGCTTTTTTAGTTCCGGAATATCGTGCAACACTAGTCCTGGAAAATTTATAGTGTAAAGTCAAGAGTGATTTTAAACGTGAGCTTGGAAAAACAGAAGCAGAGGCGCTTGATTGTTTTCTGTGAGTGTGTAAATGAGATTTTATCCTCATATCCACATCATATAACCAGTTGAGCATGTGTGTCTCATTTGCATTGAATGGAGGCTGAGTACAGACAGTAGCGGAATCGTGAATGACTTTAATCAGGGTGGGACCGCGAGTGAAGGGCCTCGGGCCCCGCAGATCATGTGACCCTAAGCGGGGTATTGGGTTCATTCAGATGGCCGGCTTTGGCTGCTTGCCATACACTCGCTCTCTCTCTCTCTGTGTGTGTGTTTGAGTGTGGAGTGTTGCAGTAAAAACACTGGGCTCATGTTGAAAAGCAGGTCTGGGTTTGCTGCTCAGGGCCAAAACATACTCGCTTGCTTCTGTCTTTATTTTTGTTAGCCGTGCATCTCGTATTTTTATTTCTCTGCCTGTTTGTCAGATGTGATATCCACACACATGAACCAAAATTATAATACTGTAATAGTTAAATTCTAAAAGTGTTTTAAATATGTGAATGATGTGATTAAAAACATGTGATGACTCTTTTAACTATTGTATGTTATTATATATAAATAGTTTATAAAACACTAACAAAAACTTAAATTTTTGACATGCTGTTTTTGTAATAACTGAAAATAGTTTCAATAGTTAAAAACTTCAATTTTATTTATTATAAAATAGTCATGAAAATCTAAAAATGTTTAAGTATTAATAATTTAAACATTTTTGTATTTTATATAAAATTGTATATAAAAAATTAACAAAAATTAAAATTTTATATAATATTCTTAAATAAAAAAATATTTCTAAACACATTTAATACAAAATTGAAGTTTTTATGTTAAGTGTAAGTATTAATATTTGTGTCTTTATATAAAATAGTATATCATAGTATATGATAAGTGTATATACAGTACCTATATATATATATATATATATATATATATATATATATATATATATACGTTATATGTTGCGTACATTTTACAGGTAAATAAATAGAAATTCAGTCTCTTATGTTTATTTTTCTGCCTATTTTTTCCAGATGTGCAATCCAGTAACACATGAACCAAACACTATAATTAAATTCTAAAATTATATGACAGAATAAATTGTGAAAGTATTTTACTCACTAATTGTGTGTGCTAAATATTTGTAAATAATATTTTATATATTATGTATTGTGCATGCAAAATGTTTGTTTTGTATTCTGCAAAAAAAAAAATTCGAGTTATAAATAAAAAAGTTAGACTGTATTATTTTTTCTATTTTAAAAAAACAGGTTTAATTGTGTTACTTGCACTTGTATTTTCTTTGTAATTATTTATAAAATAATTAATAAATAAATAATTCTGAGTCAAAATGGGTTCAAAGTAAATCCTGCATTAATTTTTGTTAGTGTACACTGTAAAACAGACTTTTCAAGTTGTAAATCGACATTATTGGAGTACGTTTTACAACAAAATATTATTTTAGTCTTTTTGCTTCTACTCAATTATTTCTATATTAAGTTTCTAGCTGTAATTGTGTGCAAATTGTTTCCTAGCTTTCTTCAAGTACATCCTACCTATTTGTTTTTTCATTTTTTCATTCTAAATATATGATGGTGCTAAACACTAGAAAGCTGTCTACGTAGGCGGCACACTTGATTTAGAACAGAGCGAATACGAGGGGCATCCCGGCTCTCAAATCATTGCTTACAGGTGACTCCGTTAATATGAGGCGCCTTCTGCTTCCTTCTGGCCCCGTCTCAACTTTGCTTATCATAAATAAATAAGAGTTCCTGTAAAGCCGGCAGTCGCTGGTCAACACGTTTGTGTTTATTTACGATGGTGCCAACTTTTGAAAGTCGTCTTCCTTTCGCACAGGAAGTGGTGGCTTCTGCAGCAAGCATGATACTGTGTCACATTATCTCTGCCGGTCGAGCGCTGCAGACATGCAGCAGTTATTGTTGTTGTTGTGGAGGGTGAATAGTAATAAATGGATCGCTGATTGACTCAGAACGTATCGAAAGTGTGTCAGTGAGGTTTTGAAAAGGACAGATGAACTTCAGTGGCAATGCAGTTTGATTTCTGAGTATTGTCAATGCATTTAGAAACTGTTGCTGGAAGTTGCGTGTTGGTTTTACCACAGTGATTTTTACCACAGAAAATGGCGTTAAGTTTATCAGACAGTTTATTAGCATTTACATAAACATATAGCGTTAAATTAAGAAATGCATATCCTGTAATGTCTTTCAACAGTTTGGGGTCCGTAAGATTTGTTAATGTTACTTAAACTGTCTCTTCTGCTCAACAAGTCTGCATTCATTTTATTAATATTTTGAAATATTATTACAATTTAAAACAGCTGTTTTTCTATGTTAAAATGTAATTTATTTCTGTGGTCAAAGCTGAATTTTCAGCATCATTACTGCAGTCGTCAGTGTCACATGATTCTTCAGAAATCATTATAATATGATTTTTAGGATTTTTTGAAGAATATAAAGTTCAAAAGAAGAGCATTTATTTAAAATATAAATATTCTGTGACATTATAAATGTCTTTACTGTTGCTTTTTGATCAGTTTAATGCATCCTTGATGAATTAAAGAATTACTTTGTTTCAAAAAAGATGTTTGAAATTTCTAAATTTGATTTAGATGGAGTTTCCACATTTTATCACAAATTTATGTGTTCAATGTGCTTTTAAATTGATTTTATTTTTATATTGATTTATCAACCAAATAAAATAAAATAATCATGTAGAATTATTTTCAAGGCTTAAATGTCTAGAGACTTTCTCTGTTTATTAGGGGCAGTTCACCCAAAAAATAAACATTGTGTCAAGTTATTTCAAACCTGTATGAGTTTTTTCTTCTGCTCAACTGAAAGAAGATATTTTGAAGAATGTTGGCAACAGTCGTTGGTACCTATTGACTTCTATACTATTTTTTTCTACACTATAGAAGTCAATGGGGACCATTATGAAATATTTCTGTCACCATTATGTTTTTTTTCTATTAAACACAAAATTAAGATATTTTGAAGAATGTTGGTAATTAAACAGTTGACGGTACCCATTGACTTCTATAGTATGTTTTTCATATACACTGGAAGTCAATGGGGACCATTTTGCAACAAATTAAGGGTGAAATATTCTATATTTCTATTGAACTCAAAATTAATATATTTTGAAGAATGTTGGTAATCAAACAGTTGTCGGTACCCATTGACTTAATAATAATAATACATAATACATTTTTCTGAACTATGGAAGTCAATGGTGACCATTATGCAACAACATGAGGGTGAAATTATTCTGGCTTCATTAAGGTTTTTTTTCTATTGAACACAAAATATTTTGAAGAATGTTGGCAACCAAACAGTTGACAGTTCCCATTGACTTCTATAGTATGTTTTTTTATATACCATGGAAGTCAATTGGGACTATTACATAACAACATGAGAGTGAAATTATTTTGGCTTCATTTACTTTTTTTTTCTATTGAACAGAAAATTATATTTTGAAGAATGTTGACAACCAAACATTTGACGGTACCCATTGACTTCCATAGTATGTTTTTTTTTTATATGCTGTGGAAGTCAGTGGGGACCATTATGCAAAAACATGAGGGTGAAATTATTTTGGCATAATTTACTTTTTTTTTTTTTAACACAAAATGAAGATATTTTGAAGAATGCTGGCAACCAAATGGTTGTCGGTACCCGTTGACTTCCATTGTATTTTTTTATCTAACTATGGAAGTCAAGGGGTACTGTCAACTGTTTGGTTGCCAACATTCTTCAAAATAGGTTCATTTTGTGTTCAATAGAAAAAAAAAAAAACTTAATGAAGCCAGAAAAATTTCACCGTCACGTTTTTCTATAGTATGGAAGTCAATGGGGACCATGATGCAACAACTTGAGTGTGAAATAATTCTGCTGTCATTCATTTTTTTTCAATTGAACACAAAATGAAGATATTTTAAAGAATATTAGTAACCAAACAGTTGACGGTACCCATTGAAAATTGTTTTCTATACTGTGGAAGTCAATGGGGACCATTACGCAACATGTGGCTGAAATTATTCTGGCTTCATTTACTCTTTTTTTTCTATTGAACACAAAATGAAGATATTTTGAAGGATGTTGGCAACCAAACAGTTGACGGTACCCATTGACTCTTATAGTATACTATGGAAGTCAATGGGGACCATTACGCAACAACATAAGGGTGAAATTATTCTGGCATCATTTACTTGTTTTTTTTCCTATTGAACACAAAATATAGATAATTTGAATAATGTTGGCAACCAAACAGTTGACTGTATCCATTGACTTCCATAGTATTTTTTTCTAGACTATGGAAGTCAATGGTGACCATTACATTACAACTTAATAGTGAAATTCATTGTTAACTTTTTTTTTCTATTGAACATAAAATACAGATATTTTTAAGAATGTTGGTAATCAAACAGTTGACGGTACCCATTGACTTCTATATGTGAAGATATTTTGGAGAATGTTGGCAACCAAACTGTTGTCGGTACCTATTGACTCATAGTATACTATGGAAGTCAATGGTGACCATTACACAACAACTTTAGGGTGAAATAATTCTGCCATCATTAATTTTTTTGTCTATTAAACACAAATTGAAGACATTTTGAATAATGTTGGCAACCAAACAGTTGACGGTACCCATTGACTCTTATAGTATACTAAGGCAAGTCAATGGGGACCATTATGCAACAACATGTGGCTGAAATTATTCTGGCTTCATTTACTCTTTTTTTTTTCTATTGAACATAAAATGAAGATATTTTGAAGAATGTTGGCAACCAAACAGTTGACGGTACCCATTAACTTCTATAGTATGTTTTTTATATGCTATGGAAGTCTATGGGGACCATTACACAACAACTTAATAGTGAAATTCATCATTAACTTTTTTTTCTATTGAACATAAAATACAGATATTTTGAATAATGTTGGCAACCAAACAGTTGACGGTACCCATTGACTCTTATAATATACTATAGAAGTCAATGGGGACCATTACGCAGCAACGTGAGGGTGAAATTTTTCTAGCTTCATTACGTTTTTTTTTTTTCTATTGAACACAAAATGAAGATATTTTGAAGAATGTTGGCAACCAAACAGTTGACGGTACCCATTGACTTCTATAGTATGTTTTTTATATGCTATGGAAGTCTATGGGGACCATTACACAACAACTTAATAGTGAAATTCATCATTAACTTTTTTTTTCTATTGAACGTAAAATACAGATATTTTGAATAATTTTGGCAACCAAACAGTTGACGGTACCCATTGACTCTTATAATATACTATAGAAGTCAATGGGGACCATTACGCAGCAACATGAGGGTGAAATTATTTTGGCATAATTTACTTTTTTTTTTTTGAACACAAAATGAAGATATTTTGAAGAATGTTGGCAACCAAACAGTTGACGGTACCCATTGACTTCTATAGTATGTTTTTTATATGCTATGGAAGTCTATGGGGACCATTACACAACAACTTAATAGTGAAATTCATCATTAACTTTTTTTTCTATTGAACATAAAATACAGATATTTTGAATAATGTTGGCAACCAAACAGTTGACGGTACCCATTGACTCTTATAATATACTATAGAAGTCAATGGGGACCATTACGCAGCAACGTGAGGGTGAAATTTTTCTAGCTTCATTAAGTGTTTTTTTTTTTTTCTATTGAACACAAAATGAACCTATTTTGAAGAATGTTGGCAACCAAACAGTTGACGGTACCCATTGACTTCCATAGTTAGATAAAAAATACAATGGAAGTCAATAGGGACTGGAAACTCATACATGTTTGAAAAAGCTCAAATGTGAGTAAATGATGACACAATTGTCATTTTTGGCTGAACTGTCCCTTTAAGTGTTTAGATTTAGGTGGTTAGTTTAGTTTAAGTGTTTTAAAGTAGTTTTCACGTCATTCTCCCGCAGGTGACCCGTGTGAAGAGGCTTTACGCTGGCCGGAACGAAGGACTCGGCCGATCTGGATAGACTGACGGTCTGCCACCGGAGAGCATGACGACAGACGTGGTGATCGTGAAGGAGGGATGGCTCCACAAGCGAGGTGCGTTCATGCTTTAACGCGTATCGATCAGCTCTGATAGCGTGCTGAACATTAGCTCTGAGTGCAAACAGAGGAAGAGCGATTTGCATGAGAGAACAGAGCGGCTCGAGCGCTTTCCCTTCAGGCTGCTTTCACACACAGATAGCGGAAGCTCTAGTAAACAAGTCACTAAAGCATCAAGAGTGCTGACTGAGTTCATAACGAATCAAAGATTCGTTTGATCGGCTGATTCTGGAGTTTCCCTGAAAGGCTCGGGACATTTTGAGTTTGTGTTTCTGAACTCCTACACAATCATTTATAGTCCACATGAGCATAAGTTCACCCTTATTACCGTCTAAAATACCGGTTACTGAGTGTGATTCATAAGTAATGTTATTCAAAAGACAAAATTTGTTATTGAGGTTAGTTAATGCATGACATGCATCAACACTATCATGAATGCGTATATCTTGTAAATGCAAAAGTTGCCATGGTTTTGGAGCACACTAGCTTATTAGATACTTATAAAGCTGACATATTTATACTAAAAGCTGAAATTTCTTGGGGACAACATTGTTGCATTTTAATAATGTATTACTAAATGTCAAAATTATAATAATAGTAATACTAGTAGTTATAATAATAATAAATAAATAAAATTAAATTTGTAATAATTAATACATTGAAAAATACTGAGCAAATTAATATTAAAATAATGAAATGAATTATTTAAAATTAAATTCCAGGATTATTGTAGTGTGCAAAAGAGCAATATTTTTTTTTGATTTTATAAACTTTTGTTTTTGTTAGAATATATATAATTGTTCATGTTAGTTCACAGTGCATTATTAATTTAATTGCATTTTATTGCTTTTTTTATATAGAAGCCTGTATTTTAAAAAGTTATTGCGACGTTTATCTCACAATTCAGATTTTTCTTTTCTCAGAAATGTAAGATTTAAAGTCGGTATTTTGTGATTTTAAACTCACAACTGTGAGAAAAAAGTCAGAATTATGACTATATATCGCAATTGTGACTATTTCTCAGAATTGGAAGAAATAAAGTCCAAATTCTGACTTTATATCACGCAATTTTGACTTTTTATTTCACAGTTGTGAGTTTATATCACGCATTTGCAACTTTGTTTCTCAGA
The DNA here is from genome assembly GCF_049309525.1 of Garra rufa. Classification (NCBI taxonomy): domain Eukaryota; kingdom Metazoa; phylum Chordata; class Actinopteri; order Cypriniformes; family Cyprinidae; genus Garra; species Garra rufa. The sequence goes on along the minus strand of NC_133381.1, from coordinate 753,446 downwards.
ACTGCAAGTTTATATCTCACAATTCCGAGAAAAAAGTCAGAATTGAGAGATAAAAGGGGCTTCTATATTTTTAGGTTTATTGCATTTTAATAATTATGATTATGATTAAATGTGAAAATTCTACTACTACCACTACTAATATTAAATATAATAAATTATTAATATATAGAAAACATTTATAATAATTATATTAATACAATTAAAAAAATACAAAAAATTAAAAAACACAACAAAATTACTAAAACTTTAACTAAAATTATAATGAAATTTTTATTGCATTTTAATAATGTATGACTAAATGTCAAAATGCTACTACTACTACTACTACTACTAATACTACTAATAATAAATATAATAAATAAATACATTTATAATAAATAATTAATTAATAAAAATGAATATTATAAATGAATTATAATGCTTTAGAAATATTGTTCATTACAGTTTATTACAGTTAACTAAAACCAAAACTAAAATTAAAACCATAAAAAAATATATATATTGCAACACTTGTCATTTTAATTTGGTTTATCTTGATGTACTAAAATAACTCAAGTTAAATATTAAATATAATTAGATCAAAAACAATAATTGGTGTAAAATGAAAAAAATTTAACTAAAATTATAATGAAAAAAGAAAATATTAACTAAAACTATGATAGTATCTCAATTATACTAAAATAACACTGGTTCATTGTTAGCTTATGTTATTTACCACACTAATGTTAACAAATGAACCCGTACTATAAAACAAAACAAACAACATAGTTTTTCACTAAAATTAAGACCTTAAGCATCATTGTGTGCCATATATAGACACTTTTCGCCGTCCAATCAAGTCCACATAAATAAGAATCAATGCTTTTAATGGAACATTCTGTTTTACTAAATACGTCACGTTAGGTTTGAAAAATGGGTTACGATTGGTTACCATTTTTTTTTGAGTGCCCAATCAACAACTGATGCATAGAACCAAGCCCCTCCCTCTTTTTTATTCAGCTGTGCATCATAAAGCAGAAAAAAGAGATAGGTTGCTGATTCAGTTTAATTGCAAATATGAATACAAAGACTATTGAATGTGATCGTATTGTTTTGAATGTGTTAAATCTGGAATATTAATGTGCAGATGACTAGTCAAACTTGTCAGCTGGTCGTGTTATGGTTACTTTAGTGTTTGAGGTGCTTTTAGCAACATGTTCACACATTTCTGTGCATGCGTGTTGAATGAACTCGTATCACATCCACCCTGCTAACCAGAGCTGCTGTTTAGAGACACAAACGGTGGCGTGTGATGGTTTTAGCAGAAGATCCACTCCGCTGTGACGTCAGACGGCCGTCTGGTTAACCAGAACAGGAAACAGGGAGGAGGTGGTGAAGGGGAAGGACCGTTATTTAGATCTCGGCGGCTGATACAGAAAAATGTGAATGGAGGGTCCGCAGGGACGGGAAGTGTGTTTTCCTCTAGAAATAATGTCTGGCTCTTCGACTGTAATAATGTCTGTGACTTTTCCCCCAGTTATGTGGTGCGCATACTCATTTAAAAGTGAAAGCAAATGTTTTTTAAACGAAATACTTTCATTCGTCAAGGATGCTTTAAATTGAATAAAAAAAGGGAGAGTAAAGACATTTATAATGTTGCTAAATATTTCTGTTTCAAGTAAATGCTGCTCTTTTGAACTTTCTATTCATCTGTGAATCCTAAAAAATAAAATGTATCACATTTTCCACAAACAATTTGGGCTGAACAACTGTTTTTAACATTGCTAAATTAATCAGAAATGTTTCTTGAGCAGCAAATCAGCATATTAGAATGATTTCTGAAGAATCGTGTGAAAATTCTAAGAAATAAATTCAAAATTGAGTGATATAAATAAAAATAATAAAAATAAAATAATATATGATATAAACTTGCAATTCTGATAAATAGTTGCAATTGTATGATATAAACTCACAATTCTAAGAAATAAAGTCACAGTTGCATGATATAAACTCCAAATTCTGAGAAATAAAGTCAAAATTGTAATATAAACTTGCAATTGCGAGTACTAAAGTCAGAATTGCATGATATAAACTTCCAATTCTAAGAAATAAATGCAAAATAGAGTGATATAATTCCGCAATTCTCAGAATTGCATGATATAAACTCGCAATTCTGAAAAATAGTTGCAACTGTGTGATATAAACTCGCAATTGCGAGTTATAAAATCAGTATTGCATGATGTAATCTTGCAGTTCTGATAAATAGTTGCAAATGTGTGATATAAACTCACAATTGCGAATTATAAAGTCAGAATTGCATGATATAAACTCGCAATTCTGAAAAATAGTTGCAACTGTGTGATATCAACTCGCAATTGCGAGTTATAAAATCAGTATTGCATGATGTAATCTTGCAGTTCTGATAAATAGTTGCAAATGTGTGATATAAACTCACAATTGCGAATTATAAAGTCAGAATTGCATGATATAAACTCGCAATTCTGAAAAATAGTTGCAACTGTGTGATATCAACTCGCAATTGCGAATTATAAAGTCAGAATTGCATGATATAAACTTGCAATTCTAAGAAATAAAGTCACAATTGCATGTTATAATAGTGAGTTATAAAATCAGAGTTTATATCTCGCAATTCTGACACTATATATAGCAATTTTGACTTTATAACTATAGCAATTGTGCGCTTATATCTCACAGTTCTGAGAAAAAAAGAGATTTATTTATTTTATTTAGTGGCAGAAATGGGCTTCCATAGAAAACGGCTATTTTAAATTGTAAAAATATTTACCATTTTTACAGTTTTTCAGTAAATAAATGCAGCCCTGGTGAGCAGAAGAGTCTTCTTTCAAAAAAAAACAAACATTAAAGAGTCCGTCTGACCCCAAACTTTTGAATGGAAGTGTAAATACTTTAAATTATTTTCAGATTTACTTGGTAAAGTTTCAGTCTGAAATCCTTACACACACACACACACACACACACACACACACATGCATCTCTCTCTTCGTCTCTCTCCCGTCAGGAGTGTTTGTCCGGTCAGCTGTCAGAGCGCCAGCAGCTGTGCCCAGTGAAATGTCACCGGGACTGTCCGTGTGTTTTGATTGGACGGCGTCCGTCCCCATCGGCCAGAGCAAAAGGCTTCTGGTGGACGGGTGAAGATGTCACGTCACTGTCAGCTCACCTTTGCCACCGTCTGCCATCACACAGACGGTTTGTTTAGTGCGTTTGACCCGTCTCGATGCCCGCTGTCCAGAGACAACACACGCTCTGAGTTTAATACAACGGTGTGGAATCTGACAGCGTCCGTCCAAGAAGAATGTGAGTGCGTGTCCGTAGATTTGAGCTCTTCTAGTTTCAAGAACATACAGACTATTCAGTGCAAGGCGCTGTTCTTCAGTATTTCTGTCCGGTTTTCCAGTACAAATATCTAAACATTCTTAAATCAAGACACATTTGCTTAAGATGCAAAATGACGCAAGATAAGAATTGAGTTTATACTTAAAACAGGAACAAATATCTGCCAGTGGTGTCAGAAAAGTAAACTTATTTCTCTTTGAGTTATGTTGATTTTTCTGACCCCACTGGCAGATCATTTTTTTCTTGTTTCAAAGGAATAGTTCACCCAAAAATTAAAATGTGCTGAAAATGTCCTCACCCTTAGGGCATCCAAGATTAGGATGAGTTTGTTTCTTCCTAAAGTTTGGAGAAATGTGTTGTTCCATCATCTTCTTCAGTGAATGGGTGCCGTCAGAATGAGAGTCCAAACAGCTGCTAAAAACATCACAATAATCCACAAGTAATGGTTGCTATGATGTTAAAATATTATGAGTGGTTGCCTGGGTGTTGCTATGATGTTAGAATGTTATGAGTGGTTGCCTGGGTGTTGCTATGATGTTAGAATGTTATGAGTGGTTGCTTGGGTGTTGCTATGATGTTAGAATGTTATGAGTGGTTGCTTGGGTGTTGCTATGATGTTAGAATGTTATGAGTGGTTGCTTGGGTGTTGCTATGATGTTAGAATGCTGCTATGTGGTTGCTAGGATGTTGCTAGAGTGTTGCAAGTGGTTGCCTGGGTGTTGCTATGATGTTAGAATTTTGCGAGTGGTTGCCTTGTTGCTATGTGGATTCTAGAATAATGTTGGAGTGTTGTAAGTGGATGCCTGGGTGTTGCTATGTGGTTGCTAGAATGATGCTAGAGCTTTGCAAGTGGTTACCTGGGTGTTGCTATGATGTTAAAATGTTGCAAGTGGTTGCCTTGGTTTTGCTTTGTGGTTGCTAGGATGATGCTAGAGTGTTGCAAGTGGTTGCCTGGGTGTTGCTATGGTGTTAGAATGTTATGAATAGTTGCCTTGTTGCGATGTGTTTTCTAGAATGATGTTAGAGTGTTACGAGTGGTTGCCTTGGTGTTGCTATGTGGTTGCTAGGATGATGCTAGAGTGTTGCGAGTGGTTGCCTGGGTTTTCCTATGATGTTCGAATTTTGCGAGTGGTTGCCTCGGTGTTGCTATGGTGTTACAATGTTATGAGTGGTTGCCTTGTTGCTATGCGGTTTCTAGAATGAAGTTCGAGTGTTGGGAGTGGTTGCCTGGGTATTGCTATGATGTTAGAATGTAATGAGTGGTTGCTTGGGTGTTGCTATATTGTTAGAATGTTGCGAGTGGTTGCCTTGTTGCTATGTGGTTTCTAGAATGATGTTAAGAGTGTTGCGAGTGGTTGTCTGGCTGTTGCTATGATGTTAGAATTTTGCAAGTGGTTGCCTGGGTGTTGCTATGATGGTAAAATGTTATAAGTGGTTGCTTGGGTGTTGCTATGATGTTAGAATGTTGCGAGTGGTTGCCTGGGTGTTGCTAGGATGTTAAAATTTTGAGAGTGGTTGCCTGGGTGTTGCTATGGTGTTAAAATGTTGTGAGTGGTTGCCTTGGTGTTGCTAAGTGGTTGCTAGGATGATGCTAGAGTGTTACAAGTGGTTGTCCATCAGTTAACATCTTGAGAAGCCAAAAGCTAAAACAAATCTATCATTAGGACCTTTTTTTTTTTTAAGTAAAATACTCCATGAGAATGCTTCCTCCAGTGAAAATTGTATTATGTATTATGGACTCAGATTTTAGTTAAACTTCTTGATGATAGATTTGTTTCAGTTTTTGTCTTCTCAAGAAGTTAACTGATGGACTGGAGTGGTGTGGATTACTTGTGGAGTATTATGATGTTTTTATCCACTGTTTGGACTCTCATTCTGATAGCACTCATTCACTGGTGAGCATCTACTGAGAAAGAAATTGTTTTTGCAGTTTCAAGTGATTTTTCACTTGTTGTTGTCAAAGCTGCTGCGTAGAAATGCAAATGTTCTTATCGTGAAGTATTATACAATATCTCTACCAAACCCATTGTTATTCCTTCAGGATCGTTTTGATGAAATGCTGGTTCATGTCCACAGTTAATTAAGCTCTGTTGGATTGGGGAATATTTAAAGTTCACCCTATTTACCATAAAATGAAACTGTTATCATTTACTCGCCACTTACACAAAAGGAGGTGTTTAGATATTCACGCTGCTCTTTTCACATGCTTTAGAAGAATACAATGTCCAAAAAGGAGCACAAAGAAGTACCACAAATAGTCCATAATTAGCTGAGTATTCAGTTTTGACTGTTCCTTTAATGCATAGCATTCCTGTAGCTCAAATAGCAATGCCAAGGTCATTGTTTTGAATCATAGGCAATGCAGGAACTGATTAAATGAATCTGCCGAGTGCATGAATGGAAGCACCAAACACTCAGAAGATGCATTTTTGTTGCATTTGTTGCACGTTGATCACTAGTAGTATCTTGGGCTTGTTGATGAAGTATAATGACAGATTTCCGAAGCGTGAGGGTTTTTGTCTCAGTGATGGTTCCTCTATGAATCCAGGTCATTGTGCTCTTGTCTATAAATATAGTTTAACAGCAGCAGCCGAGGGATTTCTTCTGCGTTATAAAGAGGATTCAAAGTTTGTTATAGTCTGCATTCAGTTCTCCAGCTACGGAAACGCTCCATAAACGGCATCGACCTCACAATCCCTGTACTGTAGAAGGTCACATTCTAGATCTGAGAATGACCTGGTGCTTTCGCTTCCTGCTTTAAAACATCATTAACCTGCCCATTCTGTATTGATGTTCATGTGTGTGTGCTGGAAACTGACATTACTTTGTTCCCTCTTTTCTTTGTGCCACTTTTTGTCCATATCTCTTTTCAAGTTCAGCAATCAGAATGTGCTTTCTTTATTCATGTTCCTGCTCTTACTGTGAACAATTCATCAATGATGTTTCTCTTCAGAAATAATTGTATTGTAAAAAGACAATATTTTGTATACTTGGAATAATGTACATGTATTAAGAAACTAATACATGTCCATTTGTATTTAATAGGGTTTGTGAGTGCGAATGAACATCTATTTAGTGTTTTGAGACATTCTGTAGGACTGTTTTGTCTGCCAGAGCTCAGCAGTTTGAGATCTTCTCTCTTTGTTTCAGCATGTGGAGGGGATTGACGTCATATGTTCGTCCGATTCATTCCAGCTAACGTAAAGAGGTTATGTTTTACAAAGCCAAAAATGTACTGTTTTTCTGCCAAGTGAGGACATGATGAAACATCAAAGAACCAGCCAAAGAACATCAGGGCCAAGAGCTCAGTGAAGGCCATTAAAACTGAGGCCTGATTCATGAGCTGAGCTCTCCATTATCTGAGCTGTGACTGGCTTTCTGTAAAGAAACGTCCCCTCGTTACACTAATGAAGGGGAAATTAGATAGAATAGGGGGAAGTGAATTTATGACTTATTTACTGGATGACGGTACTTTATGGATTTCTTTTGTCCAAAAGACAAAGTAGAAATAAAGAAATCACACAAAAATAGACATATACATTTTCTAAAAAAAAATGTTGTTCGAATGTTGTGAATGGTTGCCAGGGTGTTGCTATGTGGTTGTCAGGATGTTACTATGATGCTAGAGTGTTGTTAGTGGTTGTCTGAGTGTTGCTATGTTGCTAGAGTGTTGTGTGTGGTTGCCAGGGTGTTGCTATGTGGTTGCTAGGATGATTGTAGATCATTAAATGGTCGCCAGGGTGTTGCTATGTGGTTGTCTGAGTGTTACTATGATGCTTGAGTGTTGCAAGTGGTTGCCTGGGTTTTGCTTTGTGGTTGCTAGGATGATGCTGGAGTGTTAAGTGGTTGCCAGGGTGTTGCTATATGGTTGTCTGAGTGTTACTATGATGCTTGAGTGTTGCAAGTGGTTGCCTGGGTTTTGCTTTGTGGTTGCTAGGATGATGCTTGAGTGTTAAGTGGTTGCCAGGGTGTTGCTATGTGGTTGTCTGGGTGTTACTATGATGCTAGAGTGTTGTAAGTGGTTACCCGAGTGTTGCTAAGTGGTTGCTAGGATGATGCTGGAGTGTTAAGTGGTTGCTAGGGTGTTGTTATGATGCTAGAGTGTTGCTTTGTGTTTACCAGGTTGTTGCTATGTGGTTGCCATGGTGGTATGATGCTAGAGTGTAGCAAGTGGTTGCCTGGGTGTTTTTATGTGGTACCTAAGATGATGCTAGAGTCTTTTAAGTGGTTGCCAGGGTGTTGTTATGATGCTAAAGTGTTGTGAGTGGTTGCTTAGGTGTTGCATTGGTTGCTAGAATGTTGCTAGAGTGTTTGCCAGGGTGTTGCTATGTGGTTGATAGAGTGTTATGATGCTAGAGTGTTGCTTTGTGTCTGCCATGGTGGTGTAATGATGAGTGTTGCAAATGGTTGCCTGGGTGTTGCTATGTGGTTGTCAGGGGGGTGTTATAATACTAGAGTGTTATGAGTGGTTGCCAAGGCATTGATCTGTGATTGCTGGGACAATGCTAGAGTGTTGTTTTGTGGTTGCCTGGGTGTTGCTATGTGGTTGTCAGGGTGTTGTTATGATACTACAGTGTTATGAGTGGTTGCCTGGGTGTTGCTAGGGTGTTGTTGTTGTTGTTGTTATGATGTTAGAGTGTTGCTTTGTGGTTGCCTGGGTGTTGCTATATGGTTGCTACAATGATGCTAGAGTGTTAAGTGGTTGCCAGGGTGTTGCCCTGATGTTGCCTGGACTGTTATGAGTGGTTGCCAGGAGTTGATATGCCATTGCTATTTTTTGTGATCTGATTTCAATTTTATGTAAATGTTCTGTGGGATGTTTTCAGCAGGTGAATATGATGCATCTGATCACTTCAGCAACACACATGATTTGAGGAATCATTCTAGCCTAGAGCACAAACGCAGCACATACACATTCAGCTTTAATACAGTGTCTCAGAAACACAGTTGTCAAGTCACCTTTATTTATTTAGTGCTTTATACAATAGAGATTGTGTCAAAGCAGCTTTATAGTATTAATCAAGAAAATGGTGTCGATAATGTAAGATGACAATATTAAACACTCAGTTTTTCAGTCAAAGTCAGTTCATCATTGTTGACTTGTGTGTTTCAGATGTTAGATGTGTGCAGTTGCATGTAAAGACGGGTTGCTCGTATGATTAGAGAGCACCGGGCGTCACTGGTGGTCTAGTCTGGGTGTGTCTGTGGCTGTAGGTTGTGTATGTCTGTGTATGAGGGTGTGCCGCTCGGCTTTAAATTCACAAAACTCACATCTCAAACTCTGAGTTTGACACTGACACATCTCTGTTACCTCTGCCATAGATCTACCTTTTAAAAAACGTTCTTTTGTGTCTCTTTTTTAGCTTTCACTTTCAGTTACTTTCACTTTTTTCTCTTTACTAGCATTGTAGATATGATGGCAAGTATCTCTTAACACTTTTAGTACACCAATTTTCTCACCTTTTTCTGTTACTTTTTTATTTGTGCACAGTTAATTTGCCATGATGGCAAGGGATTTGTATCCTTTTTGTTCTCACAATTTACAGATGTCACCAAAAGTACCTGCTGAACACTAATTGGCTCATTTTAGCTTCAGGCGACACTGTCATGGATCGTGTTGCACTGGTGCGGAAAGCACCAGCTTTATTGACCGGCTTCTACACGGTTTCCTAGAATCAGTGTACAATCTGGTTTACATCAGTCATGTTTATACTTGATACACTGAGCACTTTTAGAGCTATGGCTAAATTTGTATATCACAATATGAGTCATTTAATTTCACACTAACTGTATATTTATATATATACACTACCGTTTATGAGTTTTGGGGTCAGTAAGATGACTTTAATGTTTTGGAAAAAATTGTTCACCAAGTCTGCATTTACAGTTGCATTCGAAATTATTCAACTCACCAGAGACTGCAGTACTTTACATATACAAGCTTTTCTGAAGATCCAAGACTTAAAATTGCATGTACAACAGTTTACTGGCATTTTGAATGTGATAATGTTAATATATATATATATAATGTAATGTTTTTACAAAGAACCTCTTCTGCATTTGAAAGGTTCCATGGATGTTCAAGGTTCTTCAAAGAGCCATTGATGCCAATAAAGAACCTTTATTTTTTAAGAATGAAGCCCATTACACTCTTAAAAATAAAGGTGCTTTAAAAGGTTCTTCACAGCGATGCCGTAGAAGAACCGTTTTTGGTTTCACAAAGAACCATTCAGACAGCAATTCTTTAAAGAACCATCTGTTTCTTACCCTTTTATAATCTGAAGAACCTTCTTTCACCACAAAGAACCTTAAAAAATCTTACTTTAACTTTAAATTTTTAAAACTTTAAATTTCTAGAACCTTAGATTTTTAAAAAACAGTATTTTTTTTAGAATTTTACATTTTAGAACCTTAGATTTTTAAAATTTGGACATTTTAGAACTTTGCATTGTCAACCTGACATTTAAAACTTTTATTTAAATTTTTTAACTTTATTTTAGAATCTTAGATTTTTAAAATCTGAACCATTTAGAACCTTAGATTTTTAAAACCTTATTTATTTAGGAACTTTACAATTAAGGTTTTGAAAATACAAAGTTCTAAAAAAATTAAGGTTCTAAAATGTTCAGAATTTTAAAATCTAAGGTTTTGAAAATGTAAAGTTCTAAAAAATATATATCAGGTTTTAGAAACCTACGTTTCTAAAAATGTAAAGTTCTAAAAATTTAAGGTTCAAAAAAGTAGGCTTCTAAAAATCTAACATTCTAAAGTCTATGGTTTCAAAAAATCCAAGCTTGGTTCTAAAATGTTCTGATTTTAAAAATCTAAGGTTCTAAAATGTAAAGTTCTTTTTATTTTAAGTTTTGAAAATCTAAAGTTCTAAACAAAAAAACAGGTTTTAAAAACCTAAGGTTCTAAAAATGTAAAGTTTTAAAAATGTAAGGTTATAAAAAGTAGGCTTCTAAAAATCTAACATTCTAAAATCTATGGTTCTAAAAATCCAAACTTGGTTCTAAAATGTTCTGATTTTAAAAATAAAAGGTTCTAAAAGGTAAAGTTGTAAATATGCCAGGTTTTGAAAATCTAAAGTTCTAAAATAAGATTCTAAAAATCTAAGGTTCTAAAATGTTCCGATTTTTAAAATCTAAGGTTCTAAAATGTAAAGTTCTTTTTATTTTAGGTTTTGAAAATCTAAAGTTCTAAACAAAAATATCAGGTTTTAAAAACCCATGGTTCTAAAAATATAAAGTTCTAAAAAATTAAGGTTCAAAAAAGTAGACTTCTAAAAATCTAACATTCTAAAATACTGTATATGGTTTCAGAAATCCAGGCTTGGTTCTAAAATGTTCAGATTTTAAAAATCTAAGGTTCTAAAATGTAAAGTTGTAAATATGCCAGGTTTTGAAAATCTAAAGTTCTAAAATAAATAAGGTTTTAAAAATCTAAGATTCTAAAATAAAGTAAAAAAAAAAAAATTACAATTAAAATTTTTAAAACCTGACATAAGAACGTAACATTTTAGAATGTTAGCTTTTTAGAAGCTTACTTTTTTAACTTTAATTTTTTAAAACTTTACATTTTAGAACCTTCGATTTTTAAAACCTTAATTTTTTATTAAAGGTTCTTCATGAAACTTTTTAAACAAAAAAGGTTCTTCAGGTATCGTGAAGCACCTTTATTTTTAAGAGTGTACCGCATGTCATGAAGTGCTCCTAAAAGAGCTAATTTCTCATCCGACTGGCCTATGATGATCTCTTTCCCATGTATGCATGTCTCCTCTCCTCTGACTCTATTCATCAGTGTCCAAACGTGACAGCTGAGGCGTGCCGTCAGCGCCGGTGCTCTGGCTGGAAGGGGCAGCGGCGGATCACGGCTCCCCGGGTGGAGCGCGCTCTGTCTGCTGTCTGGAGGCCAGCAGGTCCCTGTGCTGCGGGTGATGGCAGACAGGCTCCTGCTAAATGTGCTGGAGAGATGTAAATTGCCAGAGTGCAGCTGTCAGAAGGGAGGGCGAGCGCGCGTGTGTGTGCGCGCCAGCAGGGTCCGCTTCTGTCTGCGTATCTGCCGCAGCGGCGCACCCGCTGTGTGCTTACTTTTCTGTGCCGAAACCTCCTGCTCTGCAATTGTGCTGCGCGTCCGGCCCATTTTTCTCTTGTTCACTCTGCCTTCATCTTCAGTCTCTCTCTTTCTTTTTCTCCTCTTCTGTTTCTGAGTGTTTCTGATCGCTGTGGTCTCGCCCAGCTCTGACATCCATCATAGTGGGGATCTTCAGCTGTTAGAGTTGCTGTTGTTCCAGAATGTGTTTGTCAAGTGGGTGAGAGAGATGATTCTTTGTATTTAGATGAGTAAAGTTATACGAGTGAAAAGAGGTTTCAAACAATTACACAATCACACAAAGGTTGTTTGATGCAAGTGTTGAAGATTTAACATTAATGTTACATTACAGGAATTTGATATAATGCTGAAACTAGAAATTTAGAAGCTTGGATTTTAGAATGTTAGATTTTTAGAAGCTTACTTTTTTGAACCCTAGATATTTAGAACCTTAGATTTTTAAAATCTCAACATTCTAGAACCTAGGATTTTTAAAACCCTAGATTTTTAAAACCTTTTTTTTTAACTTTAGATTTTCAAAACCTGACATATTTAGAACTTTACACAATTACAACCTTAGATTTTAGAACCTGAGATTTTTAGAAGCTTATTTTTTTTAAACCTTAGATATTTATAACCTTACATTATAGAAACTTACATTTTTAAAGTCTCAACATTCTAGAACCATGGATTTTTTAAACCTTAGATCTTTAAAACCTTAATTTTTAGAACTTTAGATTTTCAAAACCTGACATATTTAGACCATTACATTTTAGAACCTTAGATTTTAGAATGTTAGATTTTTAGAAGCTGACTTTTTTGAACCTTACATTTAGATGTAACTTTAGATTTTCAAAACCTGACATATTGAGAACCTTACATTTTAGAACCTTAGATTTTTAAAATCTCAACATTCTAGAACCATGGATTTTCAAAACCTTAATTTTTAGAACTTTAGATTTTCAAAACCTGACATATTTAGAACTTTACAATTTAGAACTTTAGACTTTACAATGTTAGATTGTTAGAAGCCTACGTTTTTAACTTTGTTTTTAAAACTTCAAATTTTTAAAACCTTAGATTTTTAAAACCTTAATTTCTTAGAATTTTAAATTTTCAAAACCTGACACACTTTAGAACCTTAGATTTTAGAATGTTAGATTTTTAGAAGCTTACATTTTTAGAACTTTAAATTTTTAGAACCTTAGATTTTTAAAACTTGATATTTTTAGAACTTTAGATTTAAAAAAATAATCCTGACATATTTAGAACTCTACATTTTAGAACCTTAGATTTTTTAAAATCTGAACATTTTAGAACCTTAGATTTTTAAAATCTTATTTTTTTAGAACTTTAGATTTTCAAAACCTGACCTATTTACAACTTTACATTTTAAAATCTTAGATTTTTAGCAGCTTACTTTTTTGAACATTAAATTTTTAAACTTTACATCCAAATATAACATATTTAGAACTTTACATTTTAGAACCTTAGGTTTTTAAAATCTGAAATTTTAGAACCTTAGATGTTTTTTAATGTGTTTTTTAGAACTTTAGATTTTCAAAACCTCACATGTTTAGGACTTTAAATTTCTAGAACCTTAGATTTTTAAAACCCGATTTTTTTTTAGAATCTTACATTTTAGAACCTTGGATTTTTAAAACTTTAGAATTTCAAAACCTGACAGATGTAGAAAGTTACATTTTAGAAACGTAAAATTTTTAGAATGTTACATTTTAGAAGCTTAGTTTTTTAAGCTTAGATCTTTTAAAATTTTACATTTTTAGAACTTTTAATTTTAAAAACCTGATATTTTTTAGGACTTTACATTTTAGAACCTCATATTTGTAATCTTAGCTTTTAGAACTTACAAACCTTACATTTTTAGAAGCGTTTGCTGAGCTAGTCGTTAATTTTAGAGGTCAGTGACAGAAGAGAAACACAGACATGTCTCTTCCTGCACTCTTACAAATAAAGGTGCTTCAACATTTTTTGTCTAAATGGTTTCATAAAGAACCTTAAACATCTGAAGAACCTTTCTGTTTCACAAAAGGTTCTTTGTGGCGAAAGAAGGTTCTTCTTAAAAAGGTAAGAAAGAAATGGTTCTTCAAAGAACCTTTGACTGAATGGTCAAAAATGTGGAACCAAAAATGGTTCTTCTATGGCATCGCTTGAAGAACCTTCTAAAGCAACTATATTTTTAAGAGCTTGTCTAATTGGACACTTTAATAGAAAAAAACATGTGCATGTAGAATTGCTTACATGCATACATGTCAATGCTCATTGTGTTCATACACAATCTTTCATGCACATATCAGGATTTATAAAAAATAAACTTTGGATTGTGCATATGCATTTGTTTACTCCTGTGAGTGAAGAATAATGAAATAGAATGATGTAGTCTGTGTCTCATATTTTCATAGTGTCTTGTAGGCTAATGTTAACATATTATCACATGCATATGGAAATTATATGCAGATGAGGTTATGCATAGCCAAATTGCCTCCATATATGGTTATTTTGGGGATGATTTGTAGATGCATGTATGCATATCTTTCACTGACTGGGATGTCTAAAGGCAATTTGGTGCAGATTCTTGCAATCGTACGGTTTTATAAATCAGACACGTTTGTGCTTATGGAAAATCTGCCTTTTGTGCATACACAGACTTTTAGGATGAAATCTATGCAAAGTTGTAGACATAAGGCCCCAGATGTTAGTCAAAAGTCTGGCCTTGCAGGATTTTTAGTACTGCTATGCTGTTACAACTCTGGATTTTTTTTTTTTTGTCGAAAATGACCTTTAAAAGTTGCCCCGTTCAGCGTCTGTGCCATTCGACAGCATTTTTTTTGTTTTTAAATAACTGTTGAATATTTAATAGATTAATGACTTGCGTCATTCACACAAAGCATCAGTAACAAACTTTTCTGGCAGTTTTACAACAACTTGCTGATAAATAATTGCTGATAAGCTGATAAATGTTTCATGGATGATCATATTATGCATGTGACAATAGAAAACAGAAGGAAGTAAGTTCAGAATCAAAGATCCATTAAGAAACTCAATATTTCACTCAAGATTTTCTTGTAAAGTGACAAAACAGTCACTGAGCACTGAAGAAACCTTTGATGTGTCTCTCTTTTTTGTGCACAATTACCTTTTTTTCCTCACTTTATAGAAAAATATTCAGTAATTTTTTTTTATCTATGATTTTTGTAATTTTTTTGTCACTTTTGTACTTTGTTGCTTTATATGCAAATCTTCTGTAAAATATTTTGTTTCCTAACAGATGTTTGCCTTTTTTTGTCACTTTTGTACTTTTTCATCACTATATATGACAATCTTCTGTAAAATATTTCGTTTCCTAATAGATTTTTCACTTTTTTGTCACTTTATATGAAAATTTTCAGTAAAATATTTAATTTCCTAATAGATCTTCAACATTTTTAGTCTTTTTTGTCACTTTTGTACATTCTCGTCACTTTATATGAAAAACTTCAGTAAAATATTTTGTTTCCTAATAGATCTTGGACTTTTTTGTCACTTTTGTACTTTCTCGTCACTTTATATGAAAATTTTCAGTAAAATATTTAATTTCCTAATATATCTTTGACTTTTTTGTCATTTTTTTGTCACTTTATATGTAAATATTCAGTAAAATATTTAATTTCCTAATAGATCTTGGACATTTTTAGTTTTTTTTTTTTGTCACTTTTGTACATTCTCGTCACTTTATGTGAAAATTTTCAGTAAAATATTTTGTTTCCTAATAGATCTTTGACTTTTTTGTCACTTTGTACTTTCTCGTCACTTTATATGAACATTTTCAGTAAAATATTTAACTTCCTAATAGATCTTTGACTTTTTTGTTCTTTTATTTGTCTCTTTTGTACTTTCTCAGCACTTTATATGAAAATCTTCAGTAAAATATTTTGTTTCCTAATAGATCTTTGACTTTTTTGTCATTTTTTTGTCACTTTATATGAAAATCTTCAGTAGAATATTTAATTTCCTAAAAGATCTTTGACTTTTTTTGTCATTTTTTGTCACTTTATATGAAAATATTCAGTAGAATATTTAATTTCCTAAAAGATCTTTGAATTTTTTGTCATTTTTTGTCACTTTATATGAAAATCTTCAGTAAAATATTTTGTTTCCTAATAGATCTTTGACTTTTTTGTCATTTTTTTGTCACTTTATATGAAAATCTTCAGTAGAATATTTAATTTCCTAAAAGATCTTTGATTTTTTTTTTTGTTCTTTTTTGTCACTTTTGTACTTTCTCGTCACTTATATGTTTTCAAATAGATCTTTGACATACTTTGTGTGCGGGTTCCTCCTTTGTTTTCTGTTATGTAAATTAAATGAATGCATCCAGGAAATAATGAATATAATGTTCAGGTTTTGTAGTCCCTGTAGACTGTTTTTCTTTGTGTGATCCTGTAAGTCTCGATCTGCTACTTTCCCAGCGCAGGTCGCTCTCTTCCAACAATAAGCGCTTTCTGTGGCGACTCCTGCGAGCATCTGTACGGATCGCTGGAATTTTTGGTTCCTGTTTGTTTGTTTTCCTTGCGCGATCCCAGTAAACTAATCCATGGAGCGCTTGTTTACCGGAACGAAAAGGGGGGGAAAGAATCTACAACACAAAAAGCAGCGGAGGGGGAAAAACTTCCCACAGTGTCTCTATGGTAATCAGCAGGTGCCTGTGGCCGCCGAGAAGAAGTGAAGCCTTTCTTACGAGCGTGAGAAAGAGCGGCCGAGCCCTCTCCTCCTCCCCCGCGCCTCCGTTCGCCCCCTTTTCTCTTGTACGGTGGCAAAACCCGCCCCAGCGGCAACAGTGGTGCCTGCCAAACGCTCCCTCTGATCCAGCTGCAATGAAAAACGCCACCAACAAAAGACGGGAAGAAAAGGAGAAAGATGGAGAAACTGCGGAAGAGTTTAAGCTGCTGCTTGGCAGTGCCAGGATGCCCAGACCAAACTCACCAGCGGGGCAAGTTTTGCCTCCTGGAATTGATTTGCAATTGCATCTGTTACCTATATGAGAGCATATTAGTTTTCTAATCATATTAAAACAAGTTCATGGCAAATTCTTGCATGTAAATGCTCTGGAAAATACAGAGCAATAGCAACCGCTCCCTTTTTTTTCTTTCTTTTTTTTTTTAAGCTTGCTTGGCTGCGGAAGTTGCAATATTTAGTGATTTATAAAATGTAGAAATTATTTTATTTCATTTTTATCATTTAATTTAATTTTATTATTTATTTTATCAAACACATTAAGTCTTACACTGCTTATACCAGTGGTTCTCAATCCTGGTCCTGGGGGACCCCTGCTCTGCACATTTTGTATGTCTCCCTTATTTAACACACCTGATTGAGATCATCAGCTCATTAGGAGAGAGATCCATGAACTGAACTAACAAGCTGAAGGTCTCAATCAGGTGTGTTAAATAAGAGAGACATGCAAAAGGGTCCTCCAGGACCAGGATTGAGAACCACTGGCTTATACACACAGGACATTATGTAATAATATTTTGTGTTATTTATTTTAGGTCTGTGTAGCCAAATCCAAATATATATGATGTAGCTTACATGATTTTTATTTTTACATACTTATATAATAATGTTTATATAATAAAATTATGTATACATACAGAGATAAAAAATAATGTGTATATATATATATATATATATATATATATGGTAGATATATAAATTGAATTAATTAATGAATCAATTTTTATTCATTCTATTTTTATTTTTATTTTTGCATATATTCTGTCTTTTTTCTACATTTTAACACTGGCTGGCCACAGAGATTTATTATATTATATTATATTATATTATATTATTTATTTAATTATTTAGTTAATTTCACAAGCAACCACTAACTAAGCAAAAAACAAAAACATGTAGCCCTTTAATGTTTTTTTTTTGGTGCATATATTATTTATTTTCTAAATTTTTCTACAGAGATTTTATTTTTTTCCCACAAGAAACCACTAACTATGCATTACACACTAACTAAGTATTATTTTATTTTCTACATTTTTGCTCTCACTGGCAGATTTTTATTTTATTTTATTTTATTTTATTTTATAATCTATTTTTATTTTACTTTATTTTAATTTTTTTTACAAGAAACCACTAACTAAGGATTAAACAACAAATGTTTAGCCTTTCAAATAAATTTATTTTATTGCATTTTTTTTTTTAATTATACATACGTTATTTATTTTTCTACATTTTTGCACTTGCTGGTCACATATGTTTTATTTTATTATTTTTTTAAGTTAATTTAATGTAATTAATTTAAACAAATGTTTAGCCCTTTAATTAATTAATTGATTTATTTATTCATTTATTTTTGCATATATTATTTCTTGTTTTCTGCATTTTTGCACTGGCTGGCCACCAATATTTTATTTTATTTTGTTTTACAAGAAACTACTAACGAATCATTAAACAAAAAATGTTTAGCCCTTTAATTTAATTTTTATTTTTATTTTATTTATTTTTTTAGCATATAATATTAATTTTTTCAACATTTTTGCACTGGCTGCCCACAGATATTTTATTTTATTTTATTTATTTTTATTTATTTTATTTTATTTACAAGAAACCACCTGTTAAGCATTTAACAGATCACATTTATCACTTCAGTGTACATTATAAAATAATTTATAATATTTTAGGTGTATGTGGTTTGTGTGTGTATGCTTTTGTTTTATAAGCATTTATATTTAGCATCATTGTATTGTGTTTTATTTCTAATTTTGATATCCTACATCATATCAGATATAATAAGATTATACTAGATAAAAAGACGCCTCTGCACTTTGAACATCTCATCCACGTTTGTCGCTGTCGGTGGCCTTTCTGCCCTGCGTCCCGTTAATGTGTGGCCCCTCTGCTGGGCCTCCTTTGGACCGCTGCTGGACCGCTGGCTCATTGATATGCAGAGGACGGGTCGAGCGGCACAGCTGCAGGATACCCGCTCCGAGGGGGAGGCCCAGGAAAAACCAACAAAAGAGCCTCTCCCCCCATTCCCGGTTTTCAGAGACTTTAATTCCCTAAATCCTCCAGCTCTCCTCCTCTCCTTCCTTAAACGTCTCCTTTCTCCTCTCACACATTCAGCCTGTCAGCGGCGTTTCCCGTCCTCTAGCGCGTCCCAGCCGTGAATGCGGCGGCGGCGGTGCAGGAAGTCTCCGGAAGTGTCAAGATCTGGTCCCGCTGGGTGTGGGTGCAGCGCCTCTTTCAGCTGACCTCACGCTTTTCTTTTCTTCCTCGGATTTCTGCCTTTCAGTCTTGCTTTAGTTTACTCAGGTCTCACTCTTCTTCATACAAAATTTCATGTTCATTTATAATGGTGCAGGGTTTTAAATATCAAATACATTATGTATTTGAATATACACTACTGCTCAAAAGTTTTGGGATCAGTAAGACTTTTAATGCTTTTTAATGCTTTTCGTCTCATAAAGGCTGCGTATGTTTGATTAAAAATACAGAAAAAACTAATTTTGTGAAATATTTTTACTATTTACAATAGCTGCTTTCTACTCGAATATATTTTGAAATGTAATTTATTCTTGATTTCAAAGCTAGATTTTTTAGCATCATTACTCCAGTCTTCAGTGTCACATGATTCTTCAGAAATCATTCTAATATGCTGATTGATTATCATTGCTATTATTAATATACTTAATAATCCTGATACCTTTTTCAGGATTCTTTGATGAATAAAACTAATTATTAGTAATAAATGAGTATATTAGAATGATTTCTGAAGGATCATGTGACACTGAAGACTGTAATGAGTAATGATGCTGAAGATTCAGCTTAACATCACAGAAATAAATATTTCAAAGTATATTAAAAAATGTTGTTTTGAATTGCTATAATATAATTTTTTCTGTATTTTTGATCAAATAAAGGGAACTTTGAGCATAAGAGAGTTTTTTTAAAAACATTACAAATCTTACTGATCCCAAATTTTGAGCGGCAGTGTATCTTTTTTATAATCTGCTCACCAAGGCTGCATTTATTTGATTAAAAATACAGAAAAAGCTGTAATATTGTGAAATATTATTGCAATTTGAAAATAGTGGTTTTCTATTTCATTATACTTTAAAATGTAATTTATTCCTGTGATCAAAGCTGAATTTTCAGCATCATTACTCCAGTCTTCAGCGTCACATGATCTTTCAGAAATCATTCTAATATACTGTTTTATTATTATTATATTTATTATTTCTTCAGCAACATTGATAATAATCAGAAATGTTTCTTGAGCAGCAAATCAGCATATTAGAATGATTTCTGAAGGATCATGTGACACTGAAGACTGCAGTAATAATGCTGAAAATTCAGCTTTGATCACAGAAATAAATTACATTTTGAACATATAGTCGCATAGAAAATGGTTATTTTAAATTACAATAATATTTCACATTTTTACAGGTTTTTTTGTATTTTTGATCAAAAAAATGCAGCCTTGGTGAGCAGATTAAAAAAAGATACACTGCCACTTTGCAATGCTTTTTAAAAAAGTCCCATTTATTTGATCAAAAATACAAAAAGTAATATGAAATATTATTGCAATTCAAAATAAAAGTTTTTTGCAGATTCTGAAAGGCGGATGTAAACTTTTGACCTCAACTGTATGTCCATCTGAGATGTTTGGCAAACAATGGTCTGTTTAATCAGAATCTAATTTGTTTAGATGTTCCACAGAAACACACTGCAATAACATCAGTCTGTCACGAGTAATACATGCAAAACTGCATGAAAAGTTGTGCGATTGTTCCTGGTTTGCGTCTGCGTCACCGATCAGAGCAAAACAAGAGGCGCGTGTAAGAAAAGTAGAAGTGTTGAGTGTGAGAAAGAGGAAGGAGTGTGAGCTGAGACAGGAAAACACTCGAGTTTACAGGAGAAAACAGAGGTGAAAGAGACGGTCAGACGGATGTGGTGGCCATGATGTGGTCACATGACCAGGTGTGTGTGTGTGTGTGTGTGTGTGTGTGTGTTTTATGAGAGAATATGAAGCGCTGCATGTTTGGTCTGACAGCAGCTGCGTTCCCATAATGCTTTGCGGTAGTGGTTTTATATATATATGCTTGATTTACGATTTATTATTGGTAATGAGGAAGTGAAACGATTATTTTTCGAGGTTTAACTTTGATCATTTATATACAATATGTTTTATTATATCTATTCTGTTCTAGGGCGTTCTAGGACAGTATATTCGTTTTAATTCATGTTCAGAAAAAAAAATTGTTGAAAATTTAAAAAAAATCGATTCAAAGTACAGCAAAAACTGTAAAATTCTAAAATATTTTTATTATTTAAAATAAGTGTTTTCTATTTGAATATATTTTAAATTTGAATTTTTTCCTGTGATTTCAAAACTGAATTTTAGCATCGTTACTCCAGTCTTCAGTGTCACATGAAGCTTCAGAAATCATTCTAATGTGCTGATTTGCTGCTCAAGAAACATTTTGGATTATTATAAATGTTGAAAATAGTTGTGCTGCTTGATATTTTTATGGAAACTGTGATAGATTTTATTTTTTAGAATTCAGACATGAATAGTTGTACAAAATAATTATGTAAAACTATGTAACCAAAAATATATATTTAAATATGAATTTTTAAAGTACAATATTTCACAACATTGTTGTATTAAAATATTTATGAAAATGTTTTGTTTTATTAGAATGATTTCTGAACCATGTGACATTGTCATTACAGCAATAAAAAAATATAATAATATAATAAAAAATTAAATTAAAATACAAAATAATTAAGCAAAACAATAATTTAACTGACTGCACTGAATGTTTAGGTTGGATGTTATTTTTTATTTTAGCTTTACTTATGCTTTAAATAATTTTTTGTAAGCATTCTATTTTTGATATAAAAATATTTATTATTGTTTTACTTTTTATTACGTAATTTTAGTAAGTGTTTTTTTAAATTCAGAAATAATTTATTTAATTCAGTTTTGCATTTAAATATATATATATGTGTGTATAGATATATATGTGTATAGATATAATTGAAAATTTTCTTGATTTAATAAATTTTCAGTAAGTATTTTATTTTAAATGGTTTTATTTGGAAATTATTTATTTGTTTCAGTTTTACATTTTCATTATTATAGTGATTCTGAGCAGGTATTGCATTATTTTGACTGTTTTGTCAAAATATTTTTATAATTTTACATTTTTATGATTAAATTTTTTTTAGGAAGGGTTTTATTTTAAATTTACAGTCTTATGATTTTAGGAATTTTCAGTCAGCGTATTGTATTTGGACTGTTTAGGTTCCATATTTATTTATTTATATATTTATTTTAATTTTACTTATGCTTTTAAAATTTTTTAGCAAGCATTCATTTTACATTTTTATTACTTAATTTTAGTAAGTGTTTTTTTATTCGGATTTGTTATATTTTTTTGTGTTGCATTTTCACTGTATTTACTTAAATATGTAACTGAACATTTTCATGATTTAAATAATTTTCAGTAAGTGTTTATTTATTTTACATTCTCATTATTATAGTGATTTTTAGCAGTTATTGCATTATTTTGACTGTTTTTAATGTCAAAATATGCTTATTAATGCTTATTTTGACCTAATGAAATAGCGTTTTCTGTAAAGGATATGCATTGTCATGCTCTGAATGTTTAGACTGAGTGTTTATTGAGCTAAAGTTCAGCTGTGTGACTGAAAACAGGAACTTGTGACAGATCAGACTTCTGTTTTAAAGCGGCACACGTGTGTGTTCAGTGTGTGTTTCTGGATACAGGGGTGTATAAATTATGGTGTGTGTTTAGTCTTCTGCACATTGTTTTGGATGCATTGGTTTGGTGTGTGTCCGTCAAGAATGACCGTCCTGTGTGCGTCACATAAACTGGCATGAAGACCTGGATTAATCTCACACCTTACACACACACACACACACACACACACACACACACATCTGTCGGTGCCAGTCAGGCCTGAGCTGTGAATCCACTTCCTGTCTGTCCGTTTGAGACGTGTCCGCATTAGCAGACGGGCTGCGGTTGATGCAGCGTCACAAAATAACGCTGCTGGTTTTGTGTTTCTGTAAGTGTGTAAAAGGTCCTGATGTCAGGCCGGACGTGTGAGGCGTTATACGGCGCTCTGCGTGGCGCACATACTGTCCCGGGACTCACTTGGCGTCAGACGGATGTGCTTCTGAAATGCTCGCATAACACTGATCTCGGTTTAGTGCTTTTGAGACGCACAAACCAGATGCAAGAGTCTGTAGAAGTCATTCAAAATTATATCAGTGCCTTTATAATATTTGTTAATGTTTTCAATTATAGTAAAATAGTAATATTGTGAAATATTATACTTTAAAATCTATAATATTTATATTTAAAAATACCTATAATATCTGTTTCCCATTTTATATACTACTTTTGTGTGTGTGTGTGTGTGTGTGTGTATATCTATCTATCTATCTATCTATCTATCTATCTATCTATCTATCTATCTATCTATCTATCTATCTATCTATCTATCTATCTATCTATCTATCTATCTATCTATCTATCTATCTATCTATCTATCTATCTATCTATCTATCTATCTATCTATCTAGTTCATGTAGCATGTTTATGTAAATTCAATGCTGAATGCTGCCTTTACTCTTGACTGAATTGCCTAGCAACTTTTTGATGCCTGTTTTTGTTGTTTATTAAATATTATTACTCAATAAATGAAAATGTATATAAACTATATTTTAAATAATGTATTTAATAATAGTATTTAGTATTGAGAGATGTGCGTGCATTCGTGGTGATTTTAGTTAACGTTACATTGTTCGGCCTTTAGATGGCGACATGAGACCGTTTTATGAGTGAGCAGTTAATAGTGACTTTGCGACTTTTAAAATGAAAAGTTAAGCGGAAGTTATTTTTATCTTCAACAACAGCGAATAAATGCACTGAGCAGCAAAATCACCCGTAACAGATGAACTGATAGTAACGCTTTCTTCAGTAAACATCAAGCGGCAACCTCCCGCTCTCTCTATTGAAACCAACACGGAAGTGTCTTAAACTGCAGTTCATGGACTGGCCGCTAGAGACTGGCTGCAAAAGGGAGTCAGTCCCATTGACTCCCCATGTTAAAATGTCCAACTTTACAGCAGAAAAACGTATGTTTACAGCCTGGTTCAAAAAATGCTTTTGGTCTATATAGCTAGTTTTGCCTTTCATGTCAACTGTGAGGGGGGTGAATTTTTTTATAACTCATCCGTTTAAGTCATATTAAGCCTTAAAGTTCAGCATAATTAAGGGCGTGGCCACTTGAGTGACGGGGGATTGCCGCTGACGTCACGGATACTACGTCCATATTTTTTACAGTCTATGATAAACATTCAAACTAATGTCATATCATCATGAATATGAATAATGAATGCACTATCAGATGCAGGTACGTTAATCACTCGCTCAGTCCATCTCTCTGTGATAATACTCAAACGTGATGATATCATGATATCATGAATACGACACAGCTGCTGACCAATCAGAATTGAGGAATGGAACTAACCGTTTTATAATACAGTAATACAGTAGGCTTTCAATGAAACAACTCAACATTCCTTCGTTACTGACGTTTTGGAATTAGTAACGAAGCTTATGCTCAGCTGACCAACCGTCAAACTTTGATTTGAATTCGTGGCGGAAGGAATAGTTCGCACAAAAGAGGGCTTTTAAAGACACTCCGTTGATATTTTGTTTATGTATTTACACACTCGTGCCGTCGAACTGTTGTATAAACGCAATATCACACGTGTAGACTTGAGATATGGCTGTATATCGGCACGGTTGTGATTCGCCGTAGGCACGAGGCCGCAGGTAATCACAGAATTGAAATTAATTTCAATTTTACATTTATGTTTTTTGTGTTGCATTTTAACTGTACTTACTTAATTTTACATTTTTATGATTTAATTTTCAGATTTTTTTATTTAATAAATTTTTATTATTATAATTTTTTTAAGATTTATTTTTTGGCCTTTTTGCCTTTATTATGATAGGACAGGTCAGGTATGACAGGAAGTGAAGTGGGAGAGAGATTGGGAAAGGTCCTCGAGTCTGGATTCGAACACGGGACACCCGGAGCACAAGGCTTTAATAAATTTTTTTTAATGATTTAATAAATTTTTATGATTTTTTTTTAATTAAAATTATTTATTTATTAGAATTTTACTTTCTATGCTTTTAATAATTTTAGTAAGCATTCTGTTTTGACTGTTTTTATATAAAAATATTTATTATAATTTGACATTTTTGTTATTTAATTTTAGTAAGTGTTTTTTATTTGGAAATGATTTATTTATTTAATTCAGTTTTGCATTTATGATTTTTTTGTGTGTTGCATTTTGACTGTGTTTACTTAAAATATATATAATTTAACTTTTCATGATTTAATTAATTTTCAGTAAGTATTTTATTTTAAATGATTTTATTTGTTTCAGTTTTACATTCTCATTATTGTGGTTTTGAGCAGTTATTGCATTATTTTTAATGTAAAAATATTTTTTTATTAGTTTATAATTTTTTAGTAATGGTTTTATTGCTTTAAATTTACATTCTTATGATTTTAGGAATTTTAGTAAGCGTATTTTTATATAAGATTTTTATTATAATTTTACATTTTTAGCATAAAATAATTTTTAGTTTGTGTTTATTATTTATTTTAATTTTAACTTTTTATAATGTTTAGTAAGTGTTGTATTTTGTTCGTATTTTAAAAATATTTATTATAATTAAAAATATTTATGATTTTATTATATTATAGTTTTTACTATTTTTTTCTTTTGAAATTATGTATTTATTTTAATTTTACTTTCTTATGTGTTTACAATTTTTTTTATATATATATAAAATATTTTTTTAATTTATATATTTTTATTATTTAATTTTTAGCAAGTGTTTTTTTTAAATTTAGAAATAAATGTCAGTTTTACATTCTCATTATTATAGTCATTTTTTATCTAAAAAATTTTTTTTTATAGTTTAATGAGTTCATAGTAAGTGTTTTTATATTAATTGCTGATATTTGGAAATTATTTATTTATGTCAGGTTTACATTCTTTTTAAGAATTTTAATGCATCCTAGCTGAATAAAAATAGCTAATATCCCCAGAAAAACCCTAAAGATTGACACAGTAGTGTATATTTATCATTTGGCAGATGCAAAGCAACAAAGTAAACTTCTAAATGAGGAAGTTAGCGAGCGATTCATCACATACGTTTGCTGCAATGTAATATGTGCTGTGCTTCCTAAAGGAAGTGTGTGTTTGTGAGTTTGAGCGAGGTGCCGGCCCGTCGTGCCACAATGAAAAATGGCAGCAGCAGTGCAAACATATTGGGCATCTGCTGTGGATGAGAGTCTTAAGTACACGGGGCTGAAGGACAGATGTTGTGGCGTTCGCTCTGCTCCTCCCCAGTTGTTATGAATCAGGTGGACTCATTTGTAATGCTTTAGCTTTATTGAAGCACTGAAACTCCGCATCCGCAGAGAGAGAGAGAGAGAGAGAGAGACGACCGCCGGCCGGACGATCTTCAACGCTGCTCTACTTTCTGCACAAACACACACACCAGCTTTGCTATATCCTATATATTTTAGTTTTTTTTTATTAGACTGTCATATGTGACCAGGCTTTTTGTAAACTAATTTTTTTGTATCCCTAAAATATTTTTTTAAATAATTTATTATTTAATATATTTTTTCCTTGTGATGGTGAGTTTTGTGAGCTGGTTTTATTTATTATTTTACATTTTATAACAGAATTAATTTTAAGTTTAAGTGTGTTTTGATTGCTTTTAGTTGGAAGTTATTTATTTGATTTTTTATTTAATAAATTAGTTTTAGTACGTTTTTATTTAAAACATAATAATCTCACATTTTTGTTATTTAATAATTTTTAGTAAGTATTTTTACGCACTATTTGCATGATTTATTTTTATATTAAATTATTTGTTTGTTTCAGCTTAACATTCTTACTATTTTTTTTCTAATTATTAGTAAGTGCTGTATTCTGTTTAAAACTAATTATAATTTTACATTTTTATGATTTCATTAATTTTCAGTATGTATTTAATTCTTTTTTAGTAAGGGTTTTATGATTTTAAGGCATTTTCAGTAAGCGTTTGGGCTGTTTTTATATAAAATATTTATTATAATTTTACATTTCTATCATTAAATATTTTTTTATTATTTTTAAAATTTGTAAATTATTAATGTTTTACATTCTTATGATTTTAATTTATTTTGACTTTTTGTTATGAAGATATTTATTATAGTTCTATTTTTTAATTATTTTATTTTTTACTAAACTTTTTCATTTGAAATTATTTATTTGAAATTTTTTTCTTATGATTTTAATAATTTTTAGTCATTTTAATTTATTTTGTTTTAAAGATATTTATTATAATTTTAATTTTGTTATGATATATTTATTTATTTTTCGTTTGAAATTATTTCACTTTTACTTATGATTTTATTAATTTTTAGTAAGCATTCTAATTTTACTGTTTTTAGATAAAAAAAAATATTTATTATAATTTTACATTTTTATTGTTTAATTTTTTGTAAATGTTTCATATTTTTTATATTTTGGAAATTATTTTTTATTTAAATTACTTGTTTTAAAGATATTTATTATAGTTTTATTTTTTATGATTTTACTGTTTTTTTTTTCATTTGAAATTATTTATTTTAATTTTAATTATGATTTTATAAATTTTAGCATTCTATTTTGACTGTTTTTATATTAAAAATGTATTATATTAAATTAAATATATACATTTTTATTATTTATTTTTTGTAGGTGTTATATTATTTTTTAGATTTTTATATTATTTATTTTAATTAATTTTGACTTGTTTTAAAGATATTAATTTTTTTTAGGATTTTAATAAATTTGTACACTTTTTTTATCTGAAATTTATTTATTTTAATTTTACTTTCTTACGATTTTAATAATTTTTTTAGTAAACATTGTATTTTGACTATTTTTATATAAAAAAATGTATTATTATGTACTTTTTAGTTAGTGTTTTATTTATATATTTATTTTTTGGGAATTTTAAATTTTACATTTTTATTGTTTACATTTATTTTGTCTTGTTTTAAAGATATTTATTATAATTTTATTTTATTTTATTTTTTATTTTTTTACAAATTTTGTTCTCTTGAAACTATTTATTAATTTATTTTAATTTCACTCTCTTATGATTTTAATCATTTTTAATAAGCATTCTATCTTGACTGTTTTTAGATCAAATTATTTATTATAATTTTAAATTTGTTATTTTAAAAATATATCAAATATAATTTACTTTTTTATAATTTTATAAGTTTTTACTAATATTATTTTCTAATGATTTCAATAATTTTTAGTGTTGTATTTTGACTTCTTATTTGAAAAATATACGAAATATAATTTACATTTTATTATTTCATTTTATTTTATTAGTTTTTACGACTATTATTTTTTTTCTTTTGAAATAATGTATTTATTTTAATTTTATTTTCTTATGGTCATTTTAAAAAAAGCATAATTAACTCACTAGCATTATTCGACACCACTGAAGTTCACATTTGCACATCCAAACTTGTTTATCATCATGTGAAGGGTCCTGTAGAAAAGGAAAAGTTGAAATTGTTAGAACTCTAAGCTTTAGGAAATATGCATTCACTATGAAAAAGCTGGGAGTGATGTGAAGTTTGTGCTGTAAAATGCTCATGTTTGGCAGCAGAATTGTGAGTTTGGATGACAAATGCGTGTGTAGTCGCTCTGTTACGGGCCAGTCGCCGCTCCTCTGGTCTGTCACAGCTGAAATGAGCCGAAAGCCGCTAAAAATCAGCGAGACAGACGTTTGCCGAGACACATCCACACTTTAGTGACAGAGGAAATGGGCCAATTAAGGACAGCTTGCTCAGACCCTGCATGGGGTTAATATTCAACTCCCGTAATTAAAAATAAATTACACTTTTCCTGGATAACTATTCAAACTGTCTCTGCCTTTCTGACGCGCTGCAGACTCTTTTTCCAATTGCGCAACATCTGGTGCAGTGATTTCTGCAGCGTCCTCAGCACAAATTGATTTCGCTTGCAGAATACGCCAGCAGTTTTTGTGCGTGCTTTCCGACGCTTTCTCTTCTGCTGTTTTGGAAACGGAGGTGTTTTGCTGTTGTTTGGAGCTCAAACAAGGTTTTAAATCTAAATTTAGACGCATGCTTGACTCATTGTTTCGTTACGCAGTTATGATCGTTTCCTAAAGGTTCAGCTCTCTGTTCAATAAATGTTCTTAACCCTGTGAAGCCTCACGTGGGAAATCATAGTCAAAAAAGGTTTGCATATGTGTTTTTGTTGAGTGTCATATTTGATACAGTCATAATTATGAGATTAAAAGTCAAAGTTAGGACATAAAAAGTCTTTTTAATCTCATAATTACAACATTTCATCTCAGAAGTATGACAGAATTTCAGGCCACATTGTCATAATTCCAACTTTGTATTTTATAATTTTGGCATAGTATGTCTATTTTTACTTTTTCTATCAAAATTATGACTTAGTGTGTCATAATTTGTGAGATGAAAATTCAAAATTGATGTACTAAGTCATAAAAAGTTTAAATCATGACATACTGAATTGATATTATGAAGTGAATAGTTGTAATTATGACACAATAAGTCCATTTTGAGATAAAAAAGTTATAATTTACATACTGTGATTTTAAATTATTTTTGTGTTTATTTTTTATTTTAATTGTCATTTTTATTTCATTTATAATTTCCTTTTTTGTAGTGATGGGCACTTTTGAAAATACAGATTTTTTTTTTTTTAATTTGTGTGATATTTTTATTCATTTAATATTAAATTGATTTTTAATTATTTTTGTATTGTTTATTCTTTTATTTTAATTGTCATTTTTATTTTATTTGTATTTTTTTTATTTGTGTGATTATTTTTATTCATTTAATATTAAATTGATTTTTTATTATTTTTTATTTTAATTGTAATTTTTTTATTTCTTTTTTTAGTCTTTTTTTGTGTGATCATTTTTATTAATTTAATATTAAATTTATCTTTTTATTTTAATTGTAATTTTTATTTTACTTGTAATTTCTTTTTTTAGTTTTTTTTTTAGTGATGGGCCCTTTTGAAAATACGTTTTTTTTTTTATTTGTGATATATTTTTATACATTTAATATAGAAAATAAAAAGTTTAGATTATGACATGATCAGGCTATACTTTTAAGATAAAAATCATAATTATTAGATAAGTTGAAATTATGATATACTGAATCAAAATTATGAGATGGATAGTCATAATTATGACACAATAAATCAATTTTGAGATAAAAGTTATAATTATGACACACTAAGTTATCATTTTTAGATAAAAAGTAAAAATTGACATACTAAGTCATAATTATAAAATAAAAAGTTGAAATTATGACATGATCAAGCCATACTTTAGAGATAAAAACTCATAATTATGAGATTAAAAGTCAAAGTTATGACATAAAAAGTCTTTTTAATTTCATAATTACAACTATTATCTCAAAAGTATGACTTCATCATGTCATAGTTTCATGCCACATTGTCATAATTCCAACTTTTTATTTTAGAATTATGGCATAGTATGTCTATTTTTACTTTTTATCTCAAAATTGACTTATTGTGTCATTATTTTTTTAGATAAAAACTCAAAATTGATGTACTAAGTCATAAAAGGTTTCAATTATGACATACTGAGTTGAAATTATGAGATAGACATAATAAATTAATTTTGAGATAAAAAGTTATAATTATGACACACTAAGTCTTAATTTTGAGATAGAATGTACAAATTGACAGACTAAGTAATAATTATAAAATAAAAAGTCAAAATTGACATGATCAGGCCATACTTTAGAGATAAAAGTCATAACTATTAGATAAAAAGTTTCTATTATTGATATACTGAATCGAAATTATACTAAATTACAATTTTAAAATAAAAAGTTGTAATTATGATACACTTAGTTATAATTCTGAAATAAAAATTTGTATTTATGACACACTAAGTTATAATTTTTAGATAAAAAGTAAAAATTGACATATTAAGTCATAATTCTAAAATAAAAAGATAAAATGATGACATGATCCGGCCATACTTTAGAGATAAAAAGTCATATATGAGGTAAAAGTTAAAATTATTAGATAAAAAGTTTAAATTATGACATACTGAGTCAAAATTATGAGATGTATAGTCATGATTGTGACACAATGAGTAAATTTTGAGACAAAAAGTTATAATTATGACACCCTAAGTCATAATTTTGAGATAAAAAGTGCAAATGTACTTTTACATTTTTTTACACATTTAAAAATTTTTCTTAGCTGACAATTCTGACTTTTTTTCTTGTGAATTTGTATCTTACAAGTCTAAGTTTATAACATGCAATTCTGAAAAAACAAAATCTGAATTTTGAGTTACAAACTCGCACTTCTGATAAAGAAAAGTCATAATTAAGAGTCCAAAAAGTCAAAAAAAAGAAAAAAGTTTGAGATTAGATTTATTTTTATGACATTTTTATTGTTATGACATAAAAAGTCTTTTTATCTCATAATTACAACATTTTATCTCAAAAGTATGACTTCATCATAGCATAATTTTTATTTCATAATTATGACATAGTATGTCGATTTTGCTTTTTATCTTGAAATTATGATTTGGTGTGTCATAATTATAACTTTTTATCTCAAGATTGACTTATTCTGTCATAACTTTTGAGATGAAAACTTAAAAGTGATGTTCTAAGTCATAAAAAGTTAAAATTATGACATACTGAATCGAAATTATGAGGTAAATAGTCAAAACTATGAGAAAGTCAGAATAACAACAAAAAAGCCATTATGACACTTTAAGTCATAATTTAAGATAATAATAAAAAACAATAGTTTTGAGATAAAAAGTAAAAATTAACATACTAAGCCATAATTATACAAAAAGTTATACAAAAAAGTTTAAATTAAGACATTATGATATGAAATTATGACATGATCAGGCCATATTTTTGAGATAAATTTTTTTTTAATTATGATTTAAAAAAGTCATAATTATTAGATAAAGTGATTTAAGATTGTATGTGAAACAGCAAACTTTTGATCTTGTTAATCATTTTAAGACCTTAGAAGTGTGCATATCAAATATGTGACCCTGGACCACAAAACCAGTCTTAAGTCGCTGGGGTATATTTGTAGCAATAGCCAAAAATACATAGTATGGGTCAAAATTATTGATTTTTCTTTTATGCCAAAAATCATTAGGAAATTAAGTAAAGATCATGTTCCATGAAGATTTTTTGTAAAATTCCTACTATAAATATATCAAAATGTAATTTTTGATTAGTAATATGCATTGTTAAGAACTTAATTTGGACAACTTTAAAGGGGATTTTCTCAGTATTTTGATTTTTTTGCACCCTCAGATTCCAGATTTTCAAATAGATGTATCTCAGTCAAATATTGTCCTATCCTAACAAACCATACATCAATAGAAAGCTTATTTATTGAGCTTTCATATGATGTATATATCTCAGTTTTGTCAAATTTAACCTTATGACTGGTTTTGTGGTCCAGGGTCACATATGATCGTTTTTACTATGTTTAATATTAAATAAAACCTGATGTTTTCTATTGTGTTCTCTTTCCCTACAGGAGAGTACATAAAGACGTGGAGGCCGCGGTATTTCTTACTGAAGAGTGACGGTACGTTTATCGGCTACAAGGAGCGGCCGCAGGATGTGGATCAGCTGGAGACGCCGTTAAACAACTTCTCCGTGGCACGTGAGTCTCTCACACACACCTCACGTACTACAGCCTGCAATCAAATCTGGGATCGTCGTAACGCATGTGTGCGCATGAAACTGAATGAAGTACTAGTGCTTGCCGCATAATGCGCATTGTGTAAACTACACATTGTTTCAGAAAAACAGTATGTGAACAGCAATAATGAACAGTTTTTATGACACGCAGTGTGTGCAATTTCTTAAATAATCAGTTTAGTTATTTTTCTGAACAAGAATATTTGTTATGGAAGCTTAGAAACATGAAAAAAAACATGGAGGTTTTTATTTTCTAAAGTCTGAATTGTGAAAAAGTTCAAAAAAGTTTGGATTTTGACATAAACTCAGAAAAAGGTCAAAAGTATGAGATTTGAAAGTTTGAATTGCCTTTTTTATTTTTCCTTCCATAGCAGAACTTCCTTAAGAGATGCTTTCATTATTTCAGTTTAATTAGCAACATAATAAGTAGTTCTTTTTGCACCTTCTAAAGTATTTCTTTTTATGAAATTGGCAAGTGACATACATTTTGTTTGATAAATGGCACAGAGAAAGTTTTAACACATCTTCAATACACAAAAATGAGAAGCAACTATTAAATATATTGTAAATATAAAACTAAACATCTTAGTGCATTTCATGTATATATTTCAGATTAAATTGCATAAGTTATTTTAAAAAATTGCATATTAGACATTTTGTTCAATAAATGACACTTTGAATGTGTTCAAAATGATGCATTATTCGGATATTACACTAATGTTGTATTTTTGTTTCAAAATTAGACATTTAGTTTTATAAATGATACTGTAAATGAATTAATTTGGATATTATACTGATGGTATATTTCATGCATGTTAAATTTAAGTATATAATTTCAGTCTGATTTGCAAGTGTTTTTGAAAAATGATTGCGTATTAGAGATTTAGTTTGATAAATGACACTTTAAAAGAGTTCAAAACAATGCGTTATTCTTATATTACACTAATGTTGTTGTTTTATGCATGCTTAATATAAGTATAACATTTCAGGTATTTTTTTATAAAGTATTTCAAATGAAATGAAAAGCAAAAATTAAATATATTGTAAATATGAATCTAATCTTAGTGCATTTAGTAAATGATTTCAGAAGAATTTGCAACAAGTTTTGCTTGTAAATTATTTTTTTAAATTATGCATATTAGACATTTAGTTTAATAAATGAGTTCAAAATGATGCATTTAATGTTGTGTTTTATGCATGCTTAATACAAGTATATAACTTCAGGTAGTTTTTGTTTCAAAATTAGACATTTTGTTTGATAAATGATATTATTATCAGTTTGGATATTATACTGATGTTATATTTCATGCATGTTTAAGTATATAATTTCAGGCTGATTTGCAAATGTATATTTGAAAAAAATATTGCATATTAGACATTTAGTTTGATAAATGAATGATGAAATGAGTTCAAAACTATGCCTTATTCCGATATTACTTTAAGTAAATAATTTCTAATTTGCAACAAGTTTTGTTTCTAAATTATTTAAAAAAAATGAATGCATATTAGACATTTAGTTTGATAAATGACACTTCAAATGAGTTCAAAACAATGCATGTAATGTTGTATTTTATGCATGCTTCATTTCAGGAAGTTTTTGTTTCGGCATTGTACTGATGTTATATTCCATGCATGTTTAAGTATACAAATGTTTTTGAAAAATGATTCCATATTAGACATTTTCTTTGATAAATGACACTTTAAAAGAGTTCAAAACGATTGCATTATTTCGATAATACACTAATGTTGTTATTTAATGCGATGCGTGTAATGTAATGCATGCTTAATTTAAGTATATCAGTTCAGGTAGTTTTTTTATAAAGTATTTTTTGTTTCAAAATGATACTATAATCAGTTTGAACATACAGATGTTATATTTCATGCATGTTTAAGTATATAATTTCAGGCTGATTTGCAAATGTTTTTGAAAAATGATTGCATATTAGACATTTAGTTTGATGAATGACACTAAAAAGCGCATTATACGGAAATAAGACATAAAGTTGCAGCAAAGTTTCCTTAAAAAGACAAAAATGAGACTCGAGCATTAAATATCTTGTAAACATAAAAGGTATGGCAGTGTATTTGGTGCACGCTTAATGTAATTTATTATGCATGAGTGGACTTGACGTTATTCTTCGACTAGTTCCATCTGACCTCCGTCGACTGGAACAGTTTGATGTTTCCTCGAGGGACGTGCAGAACATATTAAAGACGTCTCCTCGAGTCGTACCTCAGCAGAATTTGGTGAAGAAGCCCCGGCATGGCTGCGAAAACTGTTGAAATGATTGAACAGACTAATTAGACAGCCATAATGTTTGTTCAAGAGAACGCTTCCTCCCTGACACTTGTGAAATATAGTGGTTATTAAGTGGCTGATCCTCATTATTTATCTCGCCGCTGATGGAGGCTCGGGTTGAAGCGTTGGATCTCAGTGGTGGTCTCACCCGGGTCCTCCATCTCGTCGACAGGCCGTTTGTGTCGTCTCTTACGTGACACATGTCTCCTCCACGCTCGCTCCTCGACATATGTTTGCGGGAACGCGCCGGCAGAATCGCTGCTGGATATTGGAGGCGATTGTGCTTTGTGGCGCTGAAAGCATAAGTTTTCCTCTTTGAGTGAGCACTTTTGAGGGCAGAGAACACAGACGCAGCTTATTTCGCATGCTCTCCCAAAAAGACACGACTTTGAGTTTTTAACAACTGATGACAGTCCCGTTTTCCTCGTATGCAGTTGCGTTTCAAGATGTAAAACTTCATTTCTAACCTCGCAAAACACTCTTCCGAGTAAATGTTTAGAGTAAACAACGTTATTGCATTATTGCACCCAATATTAATGTATTTTCAGTATTAAAACAGTATTAAACGTCACTTTAAATCAATTAAAAAATTTATTGTTTCAACAGAATTTGCAAAACATTGTTGTTAGGAGTATTATTATATTATTGCACACAGTATTGCACACAATATTGTGCAATATATTATATTATTGCACACAAAATTAATTAAAACATTGCATTATTTGGAGATTAAACTAAAGTTGTGCTAAAGTTTTAACACAAATAGAAATGTGAAGCAAAAATTAAATATACTGTAAATATAAGACCAATTGCAGTGTATTTCATGCATGTTAATATTTCTGTATATAATTTTAGGTTAATTTGCAACATGGCTTTTTTTTTTATTTTTTATAAACGCTTTAAATGAGTTAAAAACAACAAGCATCAGTGTGTGAAAGGATAATGAAAGCAGGATTTATTGATTGTCAAAATCAGATTTGCCGCATTTCTTTTCACAAGTTTTTAGATGTAAAACTTCATTTCAAACCTTGCATAACACTCTTCGAGCAAATATTAGGAGTAAACAACATTATTGCATTATTGCACACAATATTAATGTATTTTCAGTATTAAAAATTGTATTAAACGTCACTTTAAATCAATTAAAAAATGTATTGTTTCAACAGAATTTGCAAAACATTGTTGTTAGGAGTATTATTATATTATTGCACACAAAATTAATTAAAACATTGCATTATTTGGAGATTAAACTAAAGTTGTGCTATCACAAAACCAGTCTTAAGTCGCTGGGGTATATTTGTAGTAATAGCCAAAAATACATTGTATGGGTCAAAATTATTGCTTTTTCTTTTATGTCAAAAATCATTAGGATATTAAGTAAAGATCATGTTCCATGAAGATTTTTTGTAAAATTCCTACTGTAAACATATCAAAATGTAATTTTTGATTAGTAATATGCATTGTTAAGAACTTAATTTGGACAACTTTAAAGGTGATTTTCTCAGTATTTTGATTTTTTACACCCTCAGATTCCAGATTTTCAAATAGATGTATCTCAGTCAAATATTGTCCTATCCTAACAAACCATATATCAATAGAAAGCTTATTTATTGAGCTTTCATATGATGTATATATCTCAGTTTTGTAAAATTTTACCTTATGACTGGTTTTGTGGTCCAGGGTCACATATAGAAATGTGAAGCAAAAATTAAATATACTGTAAATATAAGACCAATTGCAGTGTATTTCATGCATGTTAAATATTTCTGTATATAATTTTAGGTTAATTTGCAACATGGCTTTTTTTTTTTTTTTTTATAAACGCTTTAAATGAGTTAAAAACAACAAGCATCAGTGTGTGAAAGGATAACGAAAGCAGGATTTATTGATTGTCAAAATCCGATTTGCCGCATTTCTTTTCACAAGTTTTTAGATGTAAAACTTCATTTCTAACCTCGCATTACACTCTTCGAGCAAATATTAGGAGTAAACAACATTATTGCATTATTGCACACAATATTACTGTTGAATTTAATGCAAAGTGACAGAAAACGACACTTTAAATGAATTTTGCATTAAATGAACCATAAAATGACCATATTATTTAAAGCATCCGTGTGTGAAAAGAAAACAGAAGAAGGATTTATTAATCATCAATATCAGATTATCTTGTTTGACATTTGTTTGCATTTTTTGCAACAGCTTTTTCTCATTTTTAACATTGCAAAACACTCTTGTGAACAAATGTTAGAAGTAAAAAACATTATTATATTATTACACACAATATTAATGTTGATTATTATACAAAGTGACAGAAAATGTCAGTTTAAATGAATTAAAACATTGCATTATTTAGATATTAGACTAAAGTTGTGCTAAAGTTTTTACACATCTTAAATAGACAAAAATGAGAAGCAACCAGAAAATATATTGTACATATAAAACTGATCGCAGTGCATTTCATGCTTGTTAATATTTCAGTATATCATTTTAGATTAATTTGCAATATGGCAAGTGGTTTTTATTTATAAACACTTTAAATAAGTAAAAAAAATATATATATATATTTTAAGCATCCGTGTGTGAAAGGAAAACTTTTCTAGACGAGTAAAAATTATTTTCTTTTTTCCAAGAAAAAACAAGTCAAAATTAAAAACAATAAATTTTGACCAAAAAAATGAAACAAGCAATAAAAAAATAAATATACACACATTTAAATAAATATAGAAAAAATTTAATAGAAATAAATTAATTGTATATAAATATATAAAAAATTAAATAAAAATGTAAAAATATATAATTGAAAACATCATGCATTTTTTAAGAAATCTTTGATTTCCTTTTAACTTAAATATAGAAAAAATAGATAAAACAAATTACATGTAGTATACAAATATAAAAATGTGAAAATATAAAAATTTATAAATATATACACACTTAAATTAGAAAAATAATGCGAAAAATGTTTTTTTTTTAATTCTAGAATCTTAATATAATAAAATTCATTTAATTGAAATTAAAATAAATATAAATAAATTAAATTAAAATAAATTAAATAAATAATATGTAAATATATACACACTTAAATGTAGAATAAATATGAAAAACATAAATCAAAATATATTAATTACATATAAATATATAAACATTTAAATAAATGTATATTTGGAAACATCATGCAATTTTTCAGAAATTTATTTACCTTTTAACTTAAATATGAGAGGATTTTTTAAATCAAGAAGAATTTTCTAGACAATTAAAAAATATTGTCTTGTTTTCAGAAAAAACTTAAGTCAAAATTAAGTGCTTTTTTTGCAAATAATCTTGTTTTCTGTTTGAAATAAGAGTTTTTTGCTTATACGGTTGGCAGATTATTTTGCTTAAGCAAAAAAAATAAAAAATAAAAATAAAAATAAAAATTTTGACTTCTCTAAAAAATCCTCCTTGAAGAATTTGTAGATATTTTGGCTGGAAACAAGACAAAAAATATAAGAAAACATGTTTGCAGTGCTCTTATGCAATTAATGGGTTCCTGCTTGTGTTTTAGCCCAGATTTCCCTGTGAAAGTGCATGGTATATTGAAGTGTGTAAGTTTGCATGTGAAGCGCAGTGCACCTGTTCGGCGCTCCCTACTGAGTGTGTGTGATGTAGTGCTGGAGAAACTCTCAGATAAAGATAAATGATTGTTGCCGTCATTTCTCTCGCTGTCCGTGTCTCTGGTGTGGTTTTCCCCGGATGTGTCCAGAGTGTCAGCTGATGAAGACGGAGCGGCCCAAACCCAACACATTCATCATACGCTGCCTGCAGTGGACCACTGTCATTGAGCGCACCTTCCATGTGGAGAGCCCCGAGGAGCGGTCAGACACACACACACCTGCATATGTCCTCCTTACTCACTGTATATTCAGCTTCAATTACAGAGAAACTAGTGTGCATGAATTATTAGGGTTATTAGCTCAAACTATAACCATAAAAAAACATTAACATTACTTAAAATAGACATAAAATAAATAGGAATATAATTATCATTATAATAATAAAATAAAATATTGTTAAAAACTTCTTATTTATATTTAGTGTACTTATTAAAAATATCTTAAAAACTTAAACTGAAATAAAAATTACAAAAAAACACAAAATTGCTAAAAAAAATTTAACCAAAGTTAAAATGAAAAAGTTATTACCAAGAACTTTATATATAATTCCACTGAAAAAGAAATAATAGTAAAAAGGAAAAAATAATAACATCTATTATTAAAATTAAATAAAAATAAAATAAAATAAATAAATATATAAACATTTAAAATAAATATATAAAAATATGTAATTGGAAAACATCATGTATTTTTTAAGAAATCTTTAATTTCCTTTTAACTTAAATATCGGGAAAAAAAAGATAAAATAAATTATATGTGAATATATACTTATTGAAATTAATAAAGAAAAATAATGGAAAAAACTAAGTAGAAATAAATTAATTATTTATAAATTTATAAACACTTAAATATATTGTTTGGAACATCATGCATTTTTTTAAAGAAATCTTAGATTTCCTTTGAACTTAAATTTAGAAAAAAAGAAAAAAATAGATATATAACATAAAGTATACATATTTAAAAGACTTATTTATATATACACAATTAAATTTGAAAAATCATTTGTTGAAAATTAAAAAATATATATTTTGGAACTTTAATATAATTCATTTGATTGAAATAAAATAAGTAAATAAAATAAATAATATGTAAATATATACACATTTAAATAAATATAATTGGAAACTTCATGCACTTTTTAAAAAAATCTTTGATTTCCTATTAACTTAAATATAGAAAAAAAGATAAAATAAATTTAATAAAGATAAAATAAAAAGTATGCACATTTAAAGTAATTATATATATATATATATACACACACACTTAAATTAAAAAAATCATGCATTTGTTGAAAATTAAAAAAAAGAATTTAAATTTAATAAATATTATTTTTTTTTAATTAGTAAAAGCAAAAAAAAAAAAAAAAGTAAAAATATACACATTTAAATAAACTAAAATAAACCTGAAATAAATTAGGTGTAGGTGTACTCCTTGGAAATGTATTTATTTTAAGTTGTTTCTACTTAAAATTTCAAGTTGACTAAACTAAAAAACATTAAGTCAGCGGGGTAACAAATTATTTTAAGTTGAAACAACTTCTTAAAACATTTTTTTTGTACAGTGCTGTTGTTTATTAAAATCAGATGAAAGTTTTTCATTAGTGTAATAATATCCAAGCAATTTACAAAGAAACATCACAAGCAGTTTGTCATAAACCCCAACAATATTTGCAGTACAAGAAGCATTGGTTTGCATGTTTGTGTTTTGTAGGGAGGAATGGACCAAAGCCATCCAGACTGTGGCCGACAGTCTGCAGAAACAAGAGGAGGAGATGATGGACGCGTCTCCAGACCACATGGACATGGAGATGTTTCTGACCAAACCCCGGCACAAAGTGGTAAAGAAAACAGATGCTATTCGAAATGATCAAATATTAATATCAAATAGCATTTCTTTGTATTCTGAACGGCTGATGTGTGTTTCAGACTATGCATGACTTTGAATACCTCAAACTGCTGGGAAAAGGCACTTTTGGGAAGGTGATTCTGGTGAAGGAAAAAGCAACGGGAAAATATTACGCCATGAAGATCCTCAAGAAAGAAGTGATTGTAGCCAAAGTGAGTAACAGCTGGAAAAAATATGAAAAATATTAAACGTGTTTATGTACTTATTTTGAGTACAATTTTGTATGCCCTGGTCTTAAAGATCTTCTGAATGCATCTCTTTCAGGTTTTAAAAATAATGTTGTTGTCAAATATTGAAGGGATTGCTCAAAAATAAAAGTAGTTGTTTGTAAATTTTATTTTGATTTGAATGAAAAAGATTAATTAAATTGTAAATTTTTTATGCATTTTTTTATATCAATACAATTATATTAAAATATTACATATTAAAATAATATTAAAATAAAAAATATTAAAATTTAAATCCATTAAATTGTAAAAATGTTTATAAATTGTTAAATTGTTAAAGTTATATGAATTCAGTTGATTAGACATGATTTTTGATTATTGAAAACTTACTTCACAGAATCTTTAAAAAAATAAAACAGAATATAGGGAAGAAAATACAGAATTTGGGAAAAAATAAAATTGTAATTCAATTGTATAAGTTTAAATCTGTAATTAAAGTGTGTAAGTTGATGATTTCAGTTAATAGAACATGCATTATCATTACTAAAATATAAATAGCCATTAATTTTTTTCCCATTAAAAATTGGAAAATTAAAATGGAAAAATCCAGAAAGATTTTAATTAAAACAAAAGATGAATTTGGAAAAAATTTAATTGATTTCATATGGCCCTAAAAATGTAATTTTTTTACTTAAAAAACTGTTTAAATGTAACACAAATTTACCTGTTGTTAAAAAAAATTCAATTCAAATGCAGGAAAAAAATCTGAATCCAGGAAAAAATATATATTGAATTTGGGAAAAAATTAGACTGAATTTGTTAAAAATAAATAAATAAAACAGATTTCATAGTGTCATAAAAAGTTAAATATATATTTTTTTATACATAAAAATGAAATTTTTGTTAAACATTAAACCAAAAAAAACTATATAATAAACTAATAAACAGCAACAACAACAACAAAAAAAAATCACAAAATCGCTGAAACTTTAA